>NC_083340.1:22297845-22581118 GCF_019175385.1 Lycium barbarum | reverse complement strand
CGTTGTAAAAGTAAATTATTGAATTACGTAAGGCTTAATTAAAGTATGTCTCTCTTTTAAAAACCTTATTATGGATGTATGTCTCTTTTGAACTTACTCTTTCAATCGGTTTTTATGAACTCTTTGGATGTGATTTGTATGCCTCTTTTAAAACATTTTTTTGATGTATGCCTCTCTTTGAAAAACATTCTTTGATGTCTGTTTCTTTTGAAAACCCTAATTGGGATGCATGTCTCTTTGAAAATCTTATTTTTGAATGCATGGCTTCTTTTCAAAGGTTCTTGTTTGGATAGAAAGGTGAATTTCTCATATTTTGAAACCCTAAATCATGTTTTTACTATGGTTAATGGGTGTGAGGGGGCAAGCCCACATTAGACCTTAATTGTATTATACTCTACGCATGAAAACGTAATTCTAATTGTCTTCCTCTATGAGAGATGATTAATAATGATGGTTAATTGTTGGTAATAATATTTTCATGAGAAACTATGACATTGAAACTTGGTTTAAGAAGTGTAAACGTCTTCAAAATGTTCTTCGAAATGATTTATCTTTACGATATGACATAAGAAACTTAATGCTACTTGATGTTGGGACTATCTGAGATAATTGTGATTCGGCTTCTATGCTATGATTCTTGATTGTTTGTGTTTGGCCTAGCTACTCGGGAGGAAGGGTAGCCACTATGGATCCTAGTATGATAATTGCCTAGCCATTCGGGAGGAAGAGTGGCCACTTCCGGGTTCGCTACCTGGGGTGTGATTATGCCTAGCTATTCGGGAGGAAGGATAGCCACCAAGAATTATATGTTCCAGTGTGGTACGCTATGCGCGGTATGATTGATTCTTGGGCCCGTATTGGCATGTGTGACATTCTTATTCTCTTATGGAATTGTTGGTGACTAACTTGATTGATTTGACTTGACACGAGGTTTCTTAATCGGCTTTGATAATGCATATTGAGATATACAAGTTGAACAACTGTTTTTACCTTAATTTCACATGATTTTCAGTACTAATTTCTCTACGTTTATTGAACATTATTTTTGGTATTACTTATTGTCCCTGAGGCACTCACTGAGTACGAAGTACTCAGGCATACCATTGTCGTTTTTGATGGTATGTTAGGTAACGGAGGAGTGCAGGTTCTTGACTGTTACACCTCGAACATTTCATGTCATTGTGTTGTGAATAGACTGACGCAAGCTTAAGGTGAATATGAAGCCCATATGACCTGAAGGAGGGTATTTAGTAGCTTTAAAGTGTATACTATAAAATTTTGAAGTCATAGGAATCAGTGAAACTAAGTTCGTTGAAGAAAGTGAAGTATTAGTTGTGCTTGTAAAAGTTTCATAATTATCGAGTTAATGATTGTCTAGTAATGTCCTTAAGGGAAGCTAAAGGGTTCCTTAGATGGTTAATTAAGTATTATACAAGTGCCAAGAAGGTTCCATAAGGATTGGAAGTTAAACGAATCGACGAGAACAATTTCGAGAAAAAAGACTTATATGACCACTTATACGGTTCATATAACTTTATACGGTCTGTTTAAGGGTCCGTATAACCATTCCAGAGGATAATCCCTGGTGGGATTATACGACCACTTATATGGATCGTATAATGGTCCGTATAATGATTACAGAGAAATCAGTCCCTGATAGCATTATACGGTCACTTCTACGGACTGTATAAGTGTCCATATAACTCATGTCGGGTCAGATTTTCATAATTATATATATGAGACCCAAGTTCTTATTTTTCATTTCCCATCTTCTCCCCAACTCTTGAGGGCTCTAGAATATTCTCCACCCCATATCAACCTAAACTCAAGAGAAATCAAGGATTAATTACCTAGATTTAAGAGAATCAAGTGCAAAAAGGCTCACTAGGGCTTGTAGAAGTCAAGAATTCCATTGGTTTTGAAGTTGGGGTTTCTCTCAAGTGAAGAATATTCATCCAACGATCATTCTTATATGGTTGAAGGTGAGTTTTACGTCTATTTCATGTTATTAAGAGTATTGAGTGGTTGAATGAATTGGATGAGAGAAAGTTGAATATGAGCTCAAATATGGAAATAATGATATTTTGAATAGTAAGTTAACTTGAGCCATAATTCTTAGTATGCTATGAGTATAATTTTGTTATGAATGATACTAAGGATGTTGAGGAAGTATTATGTGGAAATGAATATGGTGTTATGTTGTAGTTATGGTGTTATATCCCGTGTTTTCACACATTTGGAAAATTGGAAATAGTTTTTGACTTGTAAGAAATAAGGTCATAATTGATTTCATTTAACACATGAGTTGTTTATGAAAGAATATTACGTGGAAGTGTTGAAGAAGGCTAAGGGAAAAATTGGAATTCGGAAATTAGTTTCGAAAATTACAAAATGTGATCCATAAGTCATTGGGCTCAAAAAAATGGATGAAACATTAAGGCCCAATACTAAGGGGGTGGCCGGCCAAACACTAGGCCCAACCCATGGTTTTAATTAAATTTTCATGTGCTTAAATTAATTATAAAAGGATCATTATCTATTAGATGATTCAAGAAACAAAGAAGAGAGAAACAAAACACAAAGAAGAGCAAAAATTAAAAGGGCATTCGGCCCTAACCCTCCAAAAATCACCCCTCAAAATCTTGCCTCTAAAATTATTATCTTGTGATAATCCTACTAAATTAAGGGTCCTTTATAACTTGGTGTAGCTATTTTGGAAGATAAGGAGCTTGGTTCACCAATTTGACAACTTTGTCAAGTGAAGAAGATTGGAGAAAAAGATAAGAATTTATCCCTTTTTATGATGTTATGAAGGTTTGTTTATGTTTTAGTACATAGAAATGAGTGGAATTTATGGAAATATGAAAGTTTGTAAAGTGGGTGTGCATGTGGCCGTGTATATGTAATGTTGTATACATATGATGAGTTGAATTTTATGTTGTATTCTAGTTGTAGTTGTGGTGGACTTTATATTGGAAAATGAAAGTTGAATGAATTTGGTTGAAGTTGGAAATGGAGTGTTGGCCGTGTGGTGCCTAGTGAGGAAATGAGAATGAATTAATGTTGTTCAATATGTTAGTTGTGTTGTTGTGATCCTTATAATGTAAATGAAGGTAAAATGGTTTAAGTTGGTATTGAAACGGAATGTAGAAGATTATGTCACTTTAGAATGATTTTGTGATATTAAGGAAATGAAGTTGTTAAGGTGCAAATTATGATTATTGTTGATGAAATTGGAAGATGGAAATATGTTATGAATATGTATGTTGAAGACTAGAAGTTTCAGATGAATTATGATTTTGGTGGAAAATTTGTATATTTTGTGAATATTTTGAAGATGTGGAGGCACTATCTATATGGTGTCCATGTTGATATATATACAGATCATAAGAGTCTCCAGTATATCTTTAAGCAGAAGGAGCTGAATTTGCAGCAGATGAGGTGGCTAGAGCTGCTGAAAGACTATGATGTTGATATTCTGTACCATCCGGGCAAAGCCAATGTTGTTGCAGATGCACTCAGCCGCAAGTCTCTGGGTAGCTTGGCAGATTTTCAACCATAAAAGAAAGAGATAGCACGTGATATTCATCAGTTGGCTAATCTTGGGGTTCGTCTGGCCGATTTTGGAGGTGCGCAGATTTCTGTCCGAGGGGTTTCTGAATCATCTATTAGGGAAGATATTAAGCGGCACCAATATGAAAATCCTATTTTAGTACAGTACAGAGACACAGCCCATGAAAAGGAGAAGATTCCGTTCAACTTTACACCGGACGGAACACTATTGTACAAAGACAAGTTGTGTGTACCTGATATTGCAGGGCTACGGCAGCAGGTTATGAGCGAGGCACACTATGCTCACTATTCTATTCATCCTGGATCGACGAAGATGTACCATGACCTCAGATGCCTATATTGGTGGGATGGCATGAAACGGGGCATTGCAGAGTTCGTTGCCCAGTGCCCGAATTGCCAGCAGGTTAAAATTGAACATCAAAAGCCGGGTGGACTGTTGCAGGAAATGGAAATTCCGACCTGGAAGTGGGAGATAATTAATATGGACTTCATTACAAGTTTGCCTCGCACTCCACGGAAGTATGATTCCATATGGGTTATTGTTGATAGGCTGACAAAATCAGCCCATTTTCTCCCCGTCAGAACTACTTATTTAGCTGAGGATTATACCAGGCTATATATTAAAGAAATAGTGAGACTTCACGGAGTTCCTATATCCATTATCACTGACAGAGGTGCCCAGTTTACGGCTAATTTCTGGAGATCTTTTCAGGAAGGATTAGGGACTCAGGTGAGTCTGAGCACAGCATTCCATCCTCAAAGCGACAGGCAGGCCGAGCGCACTATACAGACGCTAGAAGATATGTTGCAGTCCTGTGTTATTGATTTCAGAGGTAGCTGGGATGATCACTTGCCACTGATTGAGTTTGCTTATAATAACAGCTACCATTCTAGTATCCAGATGGCACCATACGAGGCTCTGTATAGCAGAAAATGCAGGTCACCGATCAGCTGGTTTGATATTGGCGAAACCGAATTAATAGGCCCAGATACGATCCAGCAGGCCGTTGATAAGGTGAAACTTATTCGAGAGCGACTATTAGCAGCCTAGAGTCGACAGAAGTCATACGCTGATAAACGACGTCGACCTTTGGAGTTTCAGGTTAGTGTATGGGTATTTCTAAAGGTATCGCCTATGAAAGGCGTAATGCGATTCGGCAAAAAGGGTAAGGTCTGTCCGCGATATATTGGGCCTTATCAGATTGTTCGAAGGATTGGGAATGTCGCCTATGAGTTAGATCTACCACCTGATTTGGAAGCGGTACATCCGGTATTTCATGTATCAATGCTCCGTAAATGTGTTGGTGATCCTTCCAGAATATTTCCAGCAGATGACATTCAGGTGACGGAGGAACTATCGTACGAAGAACAGCCTGTAGCCATTCTGGACCGCCAGGTAAAGAGACTGAGGAATAAAGATGTAGCTTCCGTTAAGGTGTTGTGGCGGAATAATAACAGGGATGAGATGACCTGGGAAGCTGAAGAAGAAATGAAGAAGAAGTATCCTAATTTATTCCCTATGCCCACAGGTAATCTAAATCCCTTACTTGGTTATATTCAAAGATGAATGTGTATCATATGAGCCGACCATAAAAAGAAATTCCCCCGAAGTATTTACGGACCCTATGAGACTAATCTAACATTCGAGGACGAATGTTCTAAAGGGAGGGAGGATGTTATATCCCGTGTTTTCACATATTTGAAAAATTGGAAATAGTTTTTGACTTGTAAGAAATAAGGTCATAATTGATTTCATTTAACACATGAGTTGTTTATGAAAGAATATTAACGTGGAAGTGTTGAAGAAGGCTAAGGGCAAAATTGGAATTTTGAAAATTAGTTTGGGAAATTACAAAATGTGATCCATAAGTCATTGGGCTCAAAAAAATGGATGAAAAATTAAGGCCCAATACTAAGGGGGTGGCCGGCCAAACACTAGGCCCAACCCATGGTTTTAATTAAATTTCCATGTGCTTAAATTAATTATAAAAGGATCATTATCTATTAGATGATTCAAGAAACAAAGAAGAGAGAAACAAAACACAAAGAAGAGCAAAAATTAAAAGGGCATTCGGCCCTAACCCTCCAAAAGTCACCCCTCAAAGTCTTGCCTCTAAAATTATTATCTTGTGATAATCCTACTAAATTAAGGGTCCTTTACAACTTGGTGTAGCTATTTTGAAAGATAAGGAGCTTGGTTCATCAATTTGATAACTTTGTCAAGTGAAGAGGATTGGAGAAAAAGGTAAGAATTTATCCCTTTTTATGATGTTATGAAGGTTTGTTTATGTTGTAGTATATAGAAATGAGTGGAATTTATGGAAATATGAAAGTTTGTAAAGTGGGTGTGCATGTGGCCGTGTATATGTAATGCTGTATACATATGATGAGTTGAATTTTATGTTGTATTCTAGTTGTAGTTGTGGTGGACTTTATATTGGAAAATGAAAGTTGAATGAATTTGGTTGAAGTTGGAAATGGACTGTTGGCCGTGTGGTGCCTAGTGAGGAAATGAGAATGAATTAATGTTGTTCAATATGTTAGTTGTGTTGTTGTGATCCTTATAATGTAAATGAAGGTAAAATGGTTTAAGTTGGTATTGAAACGGAATGTAGAAGATTATGTCACTTTAGAATGATTTTGTGATATTAAGGAAATGAAGTTGTTAAGGTGCAAATTATGATTCTTGTTGATGAAATTGGAAGATGGAAATATGTTATGAATATGTATGTTGAAGACTAGAAGTTTCAGATGAATTATGATTTTGGTGGAAAATTTGTATATTTTGTATATTTTGTGAATATTTTGTAGAAATGATATGAAATGCTTCCGAATTGTATTGTAATGATCTTGATTAGTAATGAATATGAGAATGTTGGTATTGACTTGAAAATGTGAAGTTGGAATGAAAACTATTGCACTATGTCGGAAAGGAGACTAGTTATGCTATATTGTGTTTTGTGATGATTGTTGGTGTTGTTGGTGTTGTTGTTGAATTATTTTGGCCGAGTTAAATTCTCGGGGATGCTATATGTATAGGGGAGATGCTGTTCAAATTTCTGTAGAAAAATGTTAATTTAAGATTCAAGTCCCAAAGCCTTATGATTAATATTGGTAAATGTGACCAATTGCAGATTTTTGACGAAACGGGAATCGAATTTGGAGAGGCGTAAGGGGCGAATAAGGTATGTAAAGTTATCCCTATCCTTCTTTTGGCATGTCCTAGGTATACTAGGATTGGATTCGAGCCTCGGAAAGCATTATGTTCATAGAAATTCGAGATTGAAAATGTCCCTTTTTCATTCAATAGAATTGAATCCTACAAGTATGTTTTGTTGAAAGAATTGTGCAAACTTCCACAAATTGCCTACAAAGTTAGGGAACTTCCCTAGGACCTCCATGGGTGACTTTATAGACTTAATATACGTAATTCGCGCCCATCGCTTTAGTTGACCCGAGGTGGGCCCATTATTCTCGTTTTGCCTCTTATTGTACTATTGTCTTATTTTCGCGCAATATAAAATGAAACGTTTTGACTATCCTTCTAACTACTAAACGAAAATTGTTTTAAATATTCCATTGAGTCTTATAAACTATTTTGGAATATGGAAACTATCTCAGAAGGATTATTTCTACGTAGCCCACTATGCCATCCGAAATACACTTACTATGATTCTGTCCGATTTCATTATTTCGATTTGTCATTCGATATGTCTAATTGAGCCTCTGGAAATATATGGTATTTTATATTGCATTCTCACTACTCCATTCGTGGATGCCTCAATGTTTCCCCCACTGAGCCCGGGCCAGGATATGCTGTCAAGCGTATTCCACTGCATTGTTCGTCGTGCCTCGATGTGAGGGGGCAGGTTTACTTGTACATGGGTTGTGGAGTATGCTATGTCATGTACACACATTCTGATATGACATGATATGATTTGATATGGCCATCTGATATGATATGTTATGTTACGAGGTTATCCCCTATTCTGGAGCATGATGTGTTGTGGCGCCAGTGTCGGGTTGGCGATCACATTCTGTTCACCGTGTCCTTTGACGGGGGCCGGATATGATATGGCATATGTTTCTGCATACGTTCTTTATGTTCTGGAAATATGCATTTGATAATCTGGATATTACACTCATTTTCTGCAAGTTCTGTTTCGACTATGATTTTGTTTCTGTACTTCAGGATTTACATATTCAGTACATATTCCGTACTGACCCCCTTTCTTCGGGGGCTGCGTTTTCATGCCGCGCAGGTTCAGACGACAGATTTGCTGATCCGTCTGCCTAGGACTATATTCTGCTATCTTAGGGTGCTCTATTGTTCGGAGCCTACGTTTTGGTACAATCTTTTGCCATTGTACATATGTATGCTATTCAGGGGTATGACGGGGCCCTGTCCCGTCTTATGATTCTGTTGTTATCTGTAGAGGTCTGTAGACATACATGTGGGTTCTGTATATGTTTTGGGTTGCTATGATCTGTGATAGCCTTATCGACTTCCATGTGCTATATCTGTTCATCTGTGATAACTAGTAACACCAACTTATTTTTATATTGATATATTCTGCTAATATGCTAGTTTGGGTTATGGGGTACATATGGGTGTCCAGCATGGACGCTAGTCGCGGTCTACAGGGTTGGGTCGTGACATATGGTTATGAATGACTTTGAAAAGGAGTTTCGAGAATTGAACAATGTTTAACTTGAAAAGCCTATTGATTATGGTATTATGGGTGTTGCCATTGATGTTTGGGAGTTTTTTTATTATAGGGAGAAAGTTGTCAAAACAAAGAAAATGCTGCCCAATTTCCGTTAGCTCTTAGTCGCTTTATTTTAGACTCAAGCATGATTCAAATAATCTAATTTAGTACAAATTCTCTTGAATGTAGAGTTGTGAGCTTGGAAGAAGAACGTGTAGTCATTAAGAAGACGTAAAGGTATGTAAGGCAAGTCCCTTTCTTTCGAAAAGTCATGACTCTTATATCACCATTCCTTATATATGTTCTCATAACCTTCATGCATTCCAAAAGTTGAAAGTCTAAGATTCTTAAGAGTTTCCTATGAGATAGAGATCAAATGTGTTCTATGATAACGATGATGATGATGATTTTATTTCTAGAGATTTTAAATCTTATGAATTGATGTTATTATGAGACTAATGATCTTGTTACATAATTTCCTTGATGTTATCCTTTGTTGATAATCTCACCTCATGATGCTAGTTACTTCAAGGTGACATATAGCGATGATGAATGTTCCATAAAATAATCGGAGGTTACTGACCTTACGTCACTCCGATAGAGTTACACCTTTTATTTCAGATCTCGTGCATGCTTTATGTTATGTATATGTGAGTTACACCACACCTAGTTGGCCGGGCAGACACCACTAGTGGGCGGCATGAGATGGTTACCTCGGACGCGGGAGGCCCGAACGCGGGCTAACGATGATTACACTGTACCTATATGGTCGGGCAGTTTACGTATGTATGCATATGATATGCTGTTGTTTTAATGTAAAAGTTAGCATGCATGACTCCGCCTTAAGAGGCAATCAGTTACAGGTTATCCCTTCCTCTTATGCTCTCTTACTTCTTTATTATGTTGCTATACATGCCTTACATACTCAGTAAATTGTTCGTACTGACATCCTTTCTTTTATGGACGTTGCGTTCATGCCCGCAGGTAGACAGGGAGACGGTAAAGACACTTAGGGGATTTATCAGCAGATATACAGGAGCACTCCACTACTCCGGAGTTGCCGCTTATTGGTATATTCTTTTGTGTACATATTCGGTGTATGACGGGGTTCTGTCCCGCCCATATGATTTCAATCTTCCAGTTAGAGGCTCGTAGATACATATGTGTGGGTAGTAGATGTCGTGTGGTCTCTTCAGTGTATATTCTGCACATCATTTTGTAGCCTTGTGGGCTTATGTATTTGTGCATATATATATATATATATATATATATAGCATGTGTTTTGAGAAGCAAACGAAGATCTTTTCGTAGTAAGCTTGTGTTGAGAATGGTGTATGATCAAGTTGAGGTTGATGATAAGTTTGACAGGTGGTGCTCGATAGGCTAGCTCCGGGTACCCATCATGGCCCTCTAGTTGGGTCGTGACATTGACACTCCAGGCGCTTAGGAAAGGACTTATTGTTGTTGCTGACTTGGTGAGCCCACATGTTCGTTTGTGGGGTACCCTTATGGCATTTATCTATTCTTCTAGTTTTTCCGGCCTGCGACCCGATAAGTCAGACATCCATTCTTTATCTTAGAAGCTCCATGGCATACATTCTTATGGGTAGTTGTCAAGTTGTCTAACTCTTGGGCATGTGATACGTTTTGATTAAGTTTTATGATATTAAAGACTTTCACTAATTTAATTCATATCTCATGATTCGTTTGAATTTATTGTATAAACTATTGGAGATGATTATTGAACCTGGCGGGTTCAAGTGTTATTATTGCATCTTTTTTGTTCTTCCGATGTTGTTCATGATGTCGGATGCCGGTCACGTCTAGGGTGGGTTTTGGGGCGTGACAAGCTTGGTATCAGAGCCTAGGTTTATACGTGTCCTAGGATGTGTCTATGTCTATGGAGCTGTGTCTAGTGGAGTCTTCTTCATGCAGACTGGCGATGAATGACTACCAAGACATTTTAGGTGTTTCTCATTCTTCTTTATTCTAGATTGTGCTATAGATCATGAACTTCCTTTAGGATCATCCTGGCGTGTTCGTTACTTGTGTTTTATGGAAATGACTTTAACTCGTGTTGCAGATGCTAACCAAGTAAACAATGGTGTTACGTTGTGTACATTATTGTGATGTGTAATTTGATGGATGGTACAGAGTCATTGAAATTGTACTATAGGAGTTTTGTATATATGGTCGTTGTAGGGTTTGGTCGTTGATAAATTGAGGCATGTATAGAAACAAAAGTAGTCCTTGTTACAAGGAAAATTCTGCCGAAATCTTGTTAAGCTGAAAGGAATAATTAAGGTGTGATATGTTTCAAGTGCTGGCAGTTAGGATGAATGGAACAATTAAGGGTCTCTTGTAGTGAATTAAGAATTATCGTACATTGAGGTTATATTCTTATTGGGTTAAAAGTTCTGTACTATTTTGATGTTTAGTGGAAGAACTCTATTTTAGGCTTGAAACTCAAAAACAACCGCTTGTGGAGTAATGATTTAAGAAGATGTTGTAGTTGAGTTAGGCTTTAATTTGTTATTCTCAATTTTGGCATGAGGTAAGTTAGGCTTGAATCATGTGTTGGGAATTAGCGTCCTTGTCGGAATATATTGTCTAGATTAATATATTGTGCGCTTCCTAGCAAAGCATATACGTGTTGAACCTTTTGGGTATCTAACTCTTGGGAAAGTGAGATGAAGGTAGAAACCCCTTATTCGTGTTGAGACTTGAGTGTTCTAGTCGTTAGAGTCCCCATAAGGACTATGTTGTTCTTATTTGGGTATAGATGTATTTTTATCTTTCCAGGGTCGTTTTGTACAAAGAAAGCTCTACTTCATGATTTGGCTCGTAGGGAGGTGGTTGGAGTCTTAGATGTTGTGGTCACAGGTATTCTCACTATTTGTTCTCTTGAAATGTAGTTGTTGATCGACCCAGGTTCGAAATCCTTCTTATGTGACTTCGTACTTTACCCTTGATTTAGGTACGCAACCTAAACAATTGTTGGCACTCTTTTTCTATGAATACCCCTTGCTAGTGTCCTTGTTATCATCGCTTCTAGAATTTATAAAGACTGCGTCATTATAGTTAAGGGTCGTAAGATTACTTTTGATGTGTTTGAATTAGAAATTGTGAACTTTGATGTGATTTTTGGGGATAGACTAGTTTTCCGAGTGTTATGAAACTATAGATTGTCAATCAGAAATAGTTAGGCTTGAATTTGCTGATGGACCCGTTAAAGAGTGAAAAAGTGATATTTCTAAAACCTCGAGGTAGACTTATGTCGTATCTTAAGACTTGCGGGATGAACTCGAAGGGGGGCGTAGTTCTATCTAGTTGTTGTAGTGTCACTCAAGCCATGTTACTTTCATTTATTCCCAACTGCAGATATGTGTTAAACCTTTCGACTGTGTATTCCCTGTGAAAGTTTATATTAGAAGTATGAATCCTTCGTCCAAGTGTTTAGTCTTGAATGATGTATTCATTATGTGATTAGTCGTATGTTATCTTTGAGAATAATCCTCTTTACTAAAGAAATCTAGAAATTCTAAAATTTGAGGTTTAGTGAAAAATCTTAAGCCATGATTCTCATTCGAGGATGAATGATCTTAGGGGGGGGGGGGGGGGGGGGGGATAATGTAACACCCTGTAAATCAAAGTTAGGTGTGAAAGCGTTTTAGAGAATTGGACTTCACAGTTTTTGGTTGAATGTAAAATACGGCCAAGAAGACGGCCCGTATTTTGAAATACTGTCTGTATACCTTGGGCATATTTCACCATCTTCCTAGGTCGCTCATTGTTTCGCTATTGGTTAAATACGGCTAGACTTTACGGCCCGTATTTTAAAACACGGTCAGTATTTCTGGATGTATTTCACTTGTTCCCTAGACTGCTCACTGTTTTATTAATCGTTAAATACGGTTGCAAAATATGGTCCGTATTTTGAAATACGGTCCGTAAACTCAGACCGTATTTCACCCGCCACTAGCTGTGTATATAAATAGCGGGATTCAGTTAATTTTTACCAGTTATTCTCTTTCTCATAACCCCTAAGGATGAAATTTTTTTCTCCATGTCTCCTAGTATAAAGGTACGAACATCTTTAACATTGTTAATCAATCCTAGCATTAAACCCATAGTTCTTAACATGATTCTTGAATGGAAAAAAACTCATAGGGTTTGCAAAGTAATCCTTCTCAAGGTGACTCAAGCTAGGGTTTTGGGTGTTTTTCATTGTAAAAGTAAATTGTTGAATTACGTAAGGCTTAATTAAGGTATGTCTCTCTTTTAAAAACCTTATTATGGATGTATGCCTCTTTTGAACTTACTCTTTCAATTAGTTTTTATAAACTCTTTGGATGTGATTTGTATGCCTCTTTTAAAACATTCTTTTGATGTATGCCTCTCTTTGAAAAACATTCTTTGATGTTTGTTTCTTTTGAAAACCCTAATTGGGATGCATGTCTCTTTGAAAATGTTATTTTTGAATGCATGGCTTCTTTTCAAAGGTTCTTGTTTGGATAGAAAGGTGAATTTCTCATATTTTGAAACCCTAAATCATGTTTTTACTATGGTTAATGTGCGTGAGGGGGCAAGCCCACATTAGACCTTAATTGTATTATACTCTACGCATGTAAACGTAATTCTAATTTTCTTCCTCTATGAGAGATGATTAATAATAATGGTTAATTGTTGGTAATAATGTTTTCATGAGAAACTATGACATTGAAACTTGGTTTAAGAAGTGTAAACGTCTTCAAAATGTTCTTTGAAATGATTTATCTTTATGATATGGCATAAGGAACTTAATGCTACTTAATGTTGTGACTATCTGAGATAATTGTGATTCGGCTTCTATGCTATGATTCTTGATTGTTTGTGTTTGGCCTAGCTACTCGGGAGGAAGGGTAGCCACTATGGATCCTAGTGTGATAATTGCCTAACCATTTGGGAGGAAGAGTGGCCACTTCCAGGTTCGCTACCTGGGGTGTGATTATGCCTAGCTATTCGGGAGGAAGGATAGCCACCGAGAATTATATGTTCCGGTGTGGTACGCTATGCGTGGTATGCTTGATTCTTGGGCCTGTATTAGCATGTGTGACATTTTTATTCTCTTATGGAATTGTTGATGACTATCTTGACTGAGTTGACTTGACACGAGGTTTCTTAATCGGCTTTGATAATGCATACTGAGATATACAAGTTGAACAACTGTTTTTACCCTAATTTCACATGATTTTCAGTACTAATTTCTCTACGTGTTATTGAACATTATGTTTGGTATTACTTATTGTCCCCGTGGCACTCACTGAATACGAAGTACTCAGGCATACCATTGTTGTTTTTGATGGTATGCTAGGTAACGGAGGAGAGCAGGTTCTTGACACTCCAGGTGCTTAGGAAAGGACTTGTTGTTGCTGCTGACTTGGTGTGCCCACATGTTTGTTCGTGGGGCACCCTTATGGCATTTATCTATTCTTCTAGTTTTTCCGGGCTACGACCCGATGAGTCAGACATCCATTCTTTATCTTAGAATTTCCATAGCATACATTCTTGTGGGTAGTTGTCAAGTTGTCTAACTCTTGGGCATGTTATACCTTTTGATTAAATTTTATGATATTAAAGACTTTCGCTAATTTAACTCATATCTCATGATTCGTTTGAATTTATCGTATAAACTGTTGGAGGTGATTATTGAACCTGGCGGGTTCAAGTGTTATTATTGCATCTTTTAGGTTCATCTGATGTTGTTCATGATGTCGAATGCCGGTCACGTCTAGGGTGGGTTTTGGGGCATGTCAGCTATTGTTTAAGGCACATCAAGGTAAATTTTGCAAACGAAATTTGAAAACGGCACACTCAACAAATTGATGTGGGTTGTTGCGATGGAGCATCAACAAAAAAAAAATTGCTTGCCAAGATGGAGACGATCAAAGCAGTGAGTTCAGAAGTATATACTTGGTTGAAGAAAATCAAAATTGAAAAATGGGAATTATATGTTGATGAAGGCAGGAGATAGGGATGCTTACAACAAACAGCTCGAAGTCATTCAATGGTTTGCTAAAATCTGCTCAGGGACTACCCGTTACTGCAATGGTAATTAAGAATGACTTTCATGCAAGTTGTGGAGCGGTTTATGACAAGAACCAAGCAAGCCAAAGCCCTATTAGCAGAGGGTGGGATATGGAAAAACCTCTCAAAATGATGGAGCATCACATGCAAAAATATCAGTTGCATAAGATAAGCGAGTATAGCCTGACTGAACGTGTGTATGAAGTCAGAACAGGTTATTACCAGGGTAGGGGAGGAAACATACATATCGTTTATGCGGGCACAAGAACGTGCAGTTGTGGTAAGTGGCAAACATACCACGTGCCGTGTTCTCATACCGTCAAGTGTTTCGAGGCAATGGAATAAACGGTAACAAGTTATGTGGCATCAGAATACAGCATCAAAAGTTACGCTAAAGCATATGCCTGCCACTTCTACCCACTTGGTGATCAAGCTTATTGGTCAAACGAGCCATTTTCAATGGTTGCTACCAAGGAGTATATCCGTAAAACTCGAGTTAATGCACGAACTCGAATTCCCAATCAAATGGATGTCCCAGATAGGACATACTCTCGAAGGTGCTCGACGTGTAAGGAGTTTGGCCATGATAAGCATGTGGCCTATGAGACCGTGGTGGTGCAAGTACGTCTCGTAGTAGAAACGCTTCCCATACTTGATGTATTGTTTTAAATATTTTGTGATTGTAAATAATGATGTATTATTTGGTTATTGCAATGAATTATTTTAAACCTCTCGTATTGGAGGAATTATTTTTTAATTAAATATTTTTATTTGTACATTGGAAAAAAAGTAATGCCTTGACTAAAAAATAAAACACTTAAAACAAACCCTTATAAAATAAAAGATTTAAACCTAAACATAACAAGATTCAAACAAACAAAACTTACTTCGAGGCACTTTACAACTCCTAAAATGAAGATCCAACCATTTAGGTAAACTTGATGTAATGAGCCGACATTATTATCTACAAAAAAAGATATCAAGTTCTATATAAAATATTAATATTTCGGAGTTTTGAAACATGACTAATCTTGTGTTAAAGTATGAAAAAAATGTGAATTTGAGAGCTTTAAAATTGTGTGAAAAAAAACTAGCCTTTGCGCACTAATTTAGTGCGCAATAGGGTAAAACTGCAAAATTGTACTTTCGTCCTATTGCGCGCTAAATTAGTACACAAAGATTAGTTCGATAACATTTTTTTAGGGTATTTTGGTGCCTTATGACACTTTTTGAGTTAAAAAAGTTGCGAACTCGGATAGCTAGTGTGAAATTATTGAAAAGTGTACGTAATGGAAAAGGAATACAGCATGGGACCACTCTAAGGCAAAGACAGCACAAATTATGCCAAAACTAATTGATCGAATTCAATTGTCACCAACCTAAAACCAAAGAATCATGGTTGGTGGGAAGGAAAGAATTTGGAATTATTCTTTGTTCTGGGCTTTTCTTTTCTGTTTGCTGGTAAAGGGCTGATGGCTTCGGGGTTTCTTCGTGTGCTACACGGGTAGAAAAAGGAAGGAAAGGAATTAACAAAAAAATAATACTCCCTAATTAAAATGAAAGAAAATACTCCTTTTATTTCCAGTAAAGGCATAAACATTACTATATATTAATTATTCTATTTAATAGGAGATTAAATGTTTGTTAATACATACACAATACAAATGAGCAAAAACGATAATCTGTACTAATATAGAATAAGATGAAAAGTATAAACATTACTACGTATTAATTGTTCTGTTTAATGAAAAATGATTATGGAGGGAAGAGGCTCTTTTAATATTTAATATAAGCTAAACTAATAGGATGAAGGTGGTAAAAAATTGCAAATAAAATAAAAAAATTCGGCCAAAAAAAGATGTCACATTACTTTTCTTCTGTCTAGCTTTATACTATAGGAGTATATAGATTTACGTGAAATGGCCCTACAATTCGAGCCTTGTCCCTTCCTTTCTTTGAATTACTCTCGAAATCTTAAAATGTCTCTTGTCTTATTTTTCTCTCTTTGCATCTTATCTATGATCCTTCCTTCCTCTTCTTCACAATTCCGAAAGATCTTACTAATGAGTTCTTTTAATATGAATTCTCTGCACAAATCACCAAAACCTCAGTTTGAAACCATTTTTGTCGTTTCCTCTCTTTGATGTGTATACAATGTGGATAAAGATTTCACAGTATAATTACATAGCTTATTACACATTATACATTGAGTATGCGGTGTATATTGATGTATAATCACTGAAAATTTATATATAATTATTATATATACACACACGCGCACACACACATTATATATTGATTATTCACTTATTATACAGTTATTATTTATTAATTATACACTGATCATATGATCATTCTAAATTATGCCTTGTTCAGCTTCTGCTCAATATTTTCATTAATCTTCAGTTCAAACACTACTTTTTAAACCCCCCCCCCCCCCCCCCCCCCGTCTCCAATTTTGAAAAGACCCACTTGTCTTATGCATAATTTCGAAGAACTCTAACAATGGAGTTTTTTTTTTTTTTAATGAAAAATTCTATGCACAAATCATCCAATTAGAATGTGAATCACATTTTACGCGAACAAGCAACTTCCAACGGTTAGGATGACAATTTCTTCACAGCGAATATATAAATCTAGAAAAAAAAAATAAAGACTATCCTAAAATTATTGTAAAATATGAGCATAATTTAATGAAGTGAAAACCAAGCAATATATTTCTAAAGGAAAAATATAAGTAGATAAAGCGTTTCCTGGAAACTATTTTTCATATATCTTTCCAGGAAACTATTTTTCATATATCTTTCCAGGAAGCTCCATTCCAATATTTTATCCTTTTCTAGTACCATATCTTTGCATGAAATTATTTTGTTCTAGTTTTTGCCATGCTATTTTTCTGGTACCACTTCTTATATTTAGTCAATGCAGACATTATTTTTCTGGTGGCCATTGTGTGGAGATAATGAAATATTGTTGTGAACCCAATCACCTTCATTTCAGGAGAATGAAGTGTCCCAAAAATTGCTATTGCATCGTTCAATTGAATACGACCAAAAAAAAAAAGGCACAAAAAATTGAATGTTTAAGTGCTCAATAGCTTCCAGAACGTAACAAACTTTATGCAAAGACAATGGGAGAATTTTGATAAACAAATTTGGAAGAAAGAAAAGGAAATCATCTGAAAGCGGAGGAAAAAAAAAAATTAGGAGTATTAATCATTGACTAAAGATTAAGTGCCTGGGCTAGATTTTGTGTCTAAAATGAGAATGGATCGTGGTTTCAAGAGATAAAAGAAAGGGGTCAGGTTACTAAGGATGGATGGGTTTAATTTTAAAATTAAGTAACACATGTTGTGAATCATAATAGGTCACGTGGCAATTTTAAATTGAAAAAAGTCATCCAAGTTTATGTTGAGTAGTTGGAGGGGTACTCGAGGTATTCTTGAGCCAAAAAAAAAATTAGGGTATTTTTAGATTAAAAGACGAAAGGAGGATATTTGTGAGCCATTTTCCATACGTTAGGTGGTACTTTTTGATCTTTTTCCCTGAAATTTAATGTGCTACTTCAAATTTTATTTTAGGAATAATTTCAGAGACCTCCCTCCACGTTTACCTCTATAACACTCACCTCCCATCTGGTTCGACATATTACACTTATCTCCCTTATTTTAAACTTTTTGTAACCAAACTAATTTAAGTGAAATATTTTCTCTAATATCCCAAAACTACCCTTACGTGGCACCTTTTATTAAATTTTAGATATAAACATACTCTAAAAAAATTTCTCAAATTCTGTAGAAGAATTCAATCAATTGCTATTATGTTTTGCAATGGTTGATAACCTTATAATAAACACAACTTTTTAATTGAGATCATCTTGGCCCTATTAATCAAGAATTGCAAAGAAATTTGCTGATAAATATCCTTTCTGATTGAGTTAACGTACCTTTTATTTATATTTACTCGTTAGTTTCTACAAAAATATTATGTGTTTTTTTAAGTTCTATATCAATCTAAAGTTTTATAATTTGTTTAGTGAATAAGAACGTTCGGTGCTTTTGCATCTAATATGATGTCACTAATAACCAAGGTTAGGCACAATAGCAATCAACTTTGAACAATTATTTACGGAATAATCTTCGTATTTATCTCTCTTCTCTAGAAGTTAAGATTTCAAATTAGTCGAATGTGTTATCATAAATGAGATAAACTTAAAATTTCATAAACTGAAATAGTCAATATGGTTGAAATAAATAGAATATCAAAAGAAGCACATCGACGATAATACTTATAAAAACCTCAAGTGTAGCCAAAATATTTTTTCATTATTGTAACCAATATCAATGTCAGTAGTTTTATTTTGAATTCAAATATGGGAAAGATATCATACGTTCTAAATGTTTCTTCTTAGTTAAAGAATTGTTAGCTGCTTTCAAACAAATTATAAAGTATAAAGAATTTTTAAGGAAACTTTCATTTTGATGATTAAGGTCACAAAAGGGTAATTTTGGAAGGTTACACAAATGTAGTCATTAAAATTAGTTTGGTTACAAAAAGTTTAAAACAAGGGAGGTAAGTGTAATATATCAAAATATTAAGTGTAAATTCAAAATATTAAGTGTAAATTCAAAATTTGAACCAGAAGTGTCTAATAAAAATAATTTATCATGTATTCAAGTACTCAATCAAAACATATTTTAATTTGAGTGTCCACATAAAATATATTGACAAATTTAAGAGGTTGTCGATATATTCAAGCAAAGTTTAAATTTCTAAAAGCTGAAATTCAAGCTTATCACTTTATTAGTGTTGTATATTACTACTAATATTTATTTTACTTATTACTACTTCTATGATTTGTTTATTGGCTTTGTGGTTCATTTACAAATGCTCTATCATCGAATCTTTATGTTAATGCATAGAAGATCGACAATACCAAATATATGAGGTCATTGTATGACTATTTCCTTTTATATAACCATGGTGTTTCGGTTAATTTGTACGCACTTCGTCTATTTTCATGCGGTACCTGCTATTTCCAATCAATATAAATACCAAATATCACTATTCGCCAGAGCTTGGATAGAGAGATTAAAAATCACCTAGTAATATTTTATCTCCACTGAAATTTGCACCTAAGACTTTATGATTTTCAACTCACTTCATTGATTACCACAATCGTATCTTAAGGTACTCGTGGCTATTTTCCTTTTTCTTTTCAAATTGTAATTGGTCAATTTAGATCATTTCCTCACTTCCATTTAACTTATCGTCAGAAGTGGACCCATAATTTAAATTTGATGGACTCAACATTTAAGGTTATTAACACTTAACGTATTATATTTTTAAAGTTATAGTTTCAAAATTTATAACATTGTTTTTATAAAAAATATTGAATCTGTTGAATCCATTTAATATTAACTACTCCGCCTCTGCAATTCTATCCTTCTTTTTTGGTCCGTGCAATTATCCATTTTCCAGGACTTATTGGATCAAAGTTCAATAATAATTGTGCTCATTGAGTACGAAAGGGGAGGTTATGGGGAAAAAAAAAAGGGGGTTAGCTTGAAAGTCAATTTAAAACATTTAAAGTTCAGCAATTTCCGTCACATGTTTTATATGCTAGTCAGCTATTGTTCTCTCACATCCATTTCACATTTATTACAAACGGTCCATCATTTAAATAAAAACAATTTTTTTAAAAAAAATTGTCATTTAGATTTTACTTATAGTACTCCCTCCGGATAAAAAAAAATGTCCATTTCGCCTTCTCTTTGGGTCAAAAAAGTGTGCAATTATTAAATCAAGAAACAATTAACCTTATCTTTTCAGATTTGCCACTATTAAGTGTTATTGATCAAATCTCAATGCCTATTTAATTAGGGGTAGTTTAGTCAATTTTTTTTTTTTGGAAGTGAGTAGTTTTTGAAAGGGTGTACAAATTGCTAAATGAACTTTTTTTTTATCCGGAGGGAGTAGTAGATATTTTACCCGTTCTATCTTAAAATCAGATCATTGGAAGGTAAAGTATATGTAGTGTCTTTGCTGTGCCATTTAGCTATTAATTTCTAGATAATTTCACATAAGTACAACTCATATACATACATTGAAATTAAGTGACTTGGTTATAATTAACACAGATATAAATTTGTAAATCTATAGCCCAAAGATAATAGGCCAAGGTGCCCATTGTAAACAACTTTTTCGAGAGAGAGAGGAGGGAGTAAAGCAGTGGAGCTAAGGTCGATGGTGTGAATAATTTTGATGAACTTGGGTGAACTGCAGCGGAAGAGAGAGAATACAATGTGGGTTAGTTTTTCTAAGATTTAAAAATGTGAGTTAATTTCGGTGGCATTGTTACCCTAACTAATATACAGCCTAATCTAGTCATTAATTTCCTCGTTTTTCAGATTTTTTTATATATAATAATGTATTTTTATTTTTAGTTTGCTTATTGAATTCACTTGTATACCTTGATGAAATGTTATTTACAGAGTCAAAAGAATTAAGCACATAATAATTTACACATTTGTTAACAAGATCGAAGACTGCAAGATTTTTTATAGCAATATACAAATGAAACAGGGAGAAAATTGCTCCTAGTTAGTTAGTAGTAGTAGTTTTTAGTGCCAATGAAAACTCAATTCTGTGGACAAAATAAAAGCGAAGGGACACTAACCGGGAATGCATGAAAAGCTAAGGTTAATTGTCCAAAATAGTGATAGAATTCCAAGCAAACTCATTCTCCTTCCTTCTCAAATTATTTGTTTGATTTCTAATAGTTATCTCAAATTATTTGTCATTTTAGAAATTCAAGACAATTAATGATTGTTTTCCTATTTTACATTTAGAATCAATTATTTTTTTAAACTACAAACGCCTCAATTATGGGGAGATGACACAAAAATATAATAAATATTCAAGAAACATATATTACATCTTAAGACATAAATTATGATAAAATGGTCAAAATCTCTCCTAATTAATATCTTTTTAAAGATCGTATAAAAAATAAACTCGAAAATAATTTAAAGCGAAAAGGGTATCAAAATAGTGGCTCCATTAAGTTAGACTGATCATTCATCTGAAGAGACAATTGCAACCCTAGCTTAGTCTTGATTAAAATCTAATTGTACTACCTATAATGAGTTAGTATACTGGTTTGCATCACTAAAGGTTGGTCATTTGAAATACTCTCAAACTTATACCCTTAATTAGTAAAGTAACCCACACTTCGCGCGGTTATAAACGATAATAAAAATTTTGCAATTGAAATTGCTATGAATTTACTAATATAGAATACATAAAAATTTTCATGTCTATACATGTGATAATTATTTATTATATAATTTATTAAATCACAAATATTAAATACTTTGAGATTAGTCGAGGTGCACAGCAGACCCGGACATTATACTGGCTCTCCAAATATATATATATATATATATATATATATATATATATGTTAAATGTAGATCTAAATAGAACTACATTTTTCATTAACATACTTTAAAAAGAGATGAAAGAAAAAGTAAACATGTGCGTATTGCGTGACTTTAATACTTGAATTTCTTGGTGTACTTGTTATCAAATACTGTGTTTGGGTATATATTCATATATTTTATTTTATTAGACAACAAAATTTCTTTTTCTAAATATATTCAAATAACTTGCATGTGTATAGGAAATGAAAAGTAAAGAAATTTAAAACTGAAAGAACACAAATCATGGTTTTGACAATTACATCCAAAACCATATTTTTGGCAATAATTGAAGTGTTTATGAAAAATAATCATATTCACAATCAATTTCCGGCAGAAAGAAGTTGAGGTTGGAACTAATCTTCAACATCAAGTTAACTTCTTTAGCGTAGTAAATTACTACGCTAAAGCCCCCCCCCCCCCCCCCCCCCCCTTTTTTTTTTTTAGTTAACTCCTCTTTGTTTACACTTTTTAACGTATTTTGACCATAGATTAATCATACTTCGAGACCCCGAAACTTCAATATTTTATATAGAACCCTACTTATTTTTGTGCGATTAATAAGGTAGGCTCAATACATCAAGGATAAGCAAAACTTCGGATTGCCATTTTAGTGGTTGAAAAGTGCACAAACTTCATTTTTGTTTGAAGACTTTGTGTCATTAGTTGTAAGTTCTTTATGATTTAGGGTTTAGATTTAAGTCTACTATTTTTTAGTCAAAATTGCAGCATTCATACCAATCTCAAAATAATTAAATTGCATCATTCATAACAATATGAAAATGCTTAAACTTGTTCATTAATAACAAACCCAAACTTTTTAAAATACAATCATCAAAGAAAGAAAGAAACTTAAAAAAAACATTCATCAATTAATGCCCTTTAGTTGATCTTCTGCCACCACCACGAGTTGTGCCACCACCACTAGATCTGCCCCCACCACGAGAGGTACTTCCACTGCGAGATGTATTTTGACCACTATGCCGTAAGGGACACTTGCACTTATCATGACCAACATAATTGCAAAATAAGCATTTTCGAGTCATAAGCATTTTCGAGTGTATCTCCCTGGTGGAACATCCATTTCATTAGGAATACGGAAGTATGCTTTCTTTTTTAATTTACGGATAAATGCTTTATTTGCAACCATGGAAAATGGATCCGGTGGCCAATAACTCTCACTACCAAGTGGATAGAACCTTCCAACATATGTTTTTGCATAATTTTGAACTGTATATTCCTCAGCCATGTACGTGGAAGCATTCTTTCCCATTGCAATAAAACACTTGAAGGCATGAGAACATGGCATGTGATATGATTGCCACTTGCCACATGTGCATGTTCTTGGAATCTCACAAATTGTGTGGACGTTACCTATTTTTACCTTGGTGCGCACTTGTTGTGAGTTCAAATATACACTCTGCATAGCTGTACTTTATCCGGTCGTATTGCTGAGCCTTAAATTTGTGATACTCAAACACTTTTGACAGTTTTGGCATCCATCTTAGACCATCTGCCGCAAGTGGTTTGGCCTCTTTTGATCTATTGACGAGCCGCTCCACAACTTGCTTAAAAGTCATTCTCACCATTGCGTGCAGATTTCAACATGCCGTTGAATGACTCAGAGCTGTTTGTTGTCAGCATACCCCATCGCCTACCTTCATCCTCGTGTAATGTCCATTTGTCTTTATCAATTACATTCAACCACTGGAAGGCTTCCTCATCCGCCTGCCTAATAATCTCCATCTGCAGGTGAAACTTCTTCTCCTGATGCTCTGTTGTAGCCGCCCACATCCAATTGCAAAGTGTTGGGCTTCGATATGCCTTTTGGAAGTTTGCCTTCAAATGCCTTAAACAATAACGATGGTAGGCAAAGGGCAGCTGCCACCCCTGCAAATTAAACATATTGTGCATTATGCCAACATTTTTGTCTGATATAACACATATTCCCATGCGATCCTTAATAACGTGTTGCCTCAAGTAGTCCAAAAACATACCCCACGTAGTAATGCTCTCATTAGCTGTAATTGCAAAAGCTAGAGGGAATATAACTCCATTTGCATCCATTCCAATTGCAATTAGCAGCTTTGTGTCGTATAGCCCATACACATGTGTTCCATCTATTAATATTACAGGCCGACAATGAGCAAATCCATCAATGCATGGTTTGAATGCCCAAAACACAAACTCAAAGATATTACCTGGCACACCAGGCTTCGATTTGAGCTTCCATTCAACAACAGTACCATGATTGAAGTGTTGTAGAGCCGCCATGTATCTCGGCAACTTCTTAAAAGAGCCTTTCCAATTGCCGTAGACTATCTCATGTGCACGCCTACGCCCAAGATACGCCTTCCGCCTATTAACGATTTTGCGATATACTTTCAGGATGGTTGTAATACAATCTTTAATAGGGTACCGGAATAAGTTGAAATATCAGCATATAGCAACGAGGAACATCGTATTAACATCAAAATTAAAATAAACTTAGGCGAAGGGGATACCTTGGTCTTTTTCCAATGTCGCCAACTAACACACGAGGTAGATTGCAATGATCATCACTCCTACTATATTTAAATCAAAATCACTCCTACTAACTTGTAGTCTATTATACAAGGCTTGGAGTAGTTTTGAGAATTTTAAGTTAAGTGGAAACTTAACATGGTATTTTGGGGGAGAATCATAATGCAAATTATTTTCCTCGAATATAATTTCTCCATCCCAGAATAAAGAAAATCTAATTTTTGGAACATCTTCTATTTTTTGACTAATTTAGGAGGAGTACAAAATGTAAAAGTTGGATGAAACTTAAAATTTGTGTTAAAAATTGGATGAAGCTTAGAAATTGTGTTTTTTCTTTCATACAAATCTGTATTAATAAGGATTGAAGTTTGAATATTCAACCAACGCATGCATGCAATTAGTGTGTCTTGCAGTATTACGTCAAATCAAATTAAGTACGGAATGAATTAACCGCGTTATGTCAGTGTGTGCCAGAATAGCGCAGTAATATACTATGTTATGTCAGAAAAATGCAATAATTCACTGCACTATATGAATGCACTGTGTTGTCACCCTTAGTTGTCATACAGAAAAACATCATAATTCGAATTCAAAATTTGCGTTTCATGCAGCAAGTGTTATATAACGTAACTTGACGAATAACTACCAACCACACAAAATTGAGTTACTATGTCATTTTTTAACCAATTTAGAGACATTAGTCGTGTTATATCGTTCTCTCCAGGAGACATATTCGATGCAATGGATAAGACATGGGAATTGGGTGAAGATTTTGAATACTCGAACAACCCGAACGAGAAATACAACCAACGTTACAATAATATGATGACAGACGAGTGGAATTGGCGTGTTATGGAGGCTGCAGCACTGGAACAAAGCTTGAGGTCACTAGGGCTTAAACGCCCAAAAAGACGTGCTATGTCAATGCCTCGTGGTACTCCACAAGAGTTGAATTTTTCTCTTAACCGTTTTCGCGAAGAGAACAATCGGATGAAAATACATTGCCTCAGGGTAGAATATGGTCAACATAGTTACATCAAATTCAGATCCAAGTGGGATTCGGACTGTTAGATGTCCGATGAAGATGATTCCCCATGATATTATTAATAGTTATACTGTATTAAATAAAGTTTGTGGGGTCATAGTCATGATCCCACAACCTATTGAGTTTGATTCCTATATAAAGAGTCTTTTGCTACTTATTATCTACTTAAAATTCAATACCTTTTGCTACTTAGTATCTACTTAAAATTCAATGTTGAATAGTAGAAATATAGATTGATCGGTATTTTTTCCACGGTATTTTTTCCACGGGATTCGAATAGCAGTGGTGATGACAACTCAAATCATAACAACTAGTCCCGTGATTTCTCAACCGATAACAGTGAATTCGTGCTAGACGATTTCAAGCCTCACCTTTTAATAGAGTGTAATGACGATTTTCGCGAGCTGAAATATACAGATCCACGTGAATATTATTGTGGTTTACGTTGCGAATGGGCATATCAGTACGCTGAAACACAACGACTTGTTCGTGACTTGCAAAATGTCAACGCTCAAATCCCAACAAGGTTCTCAATAACCATGCCTCGAGTAGGTCTAGAAACTTACGAGGCTGATTAGAAAAAAGAAAACAACAGAATGCTAGCAAGACGTTGTATAATTTACATGCTAAAGTTGGATGAAGAACAAGCATCATCAACTGGTAGGGAATTAACATCTAGAAAAAAGATATGTCTTAAGAAACCCAAAATATTGGGCTGAGGACGATATTGAGGACTTCTATTCTGATGATGATTAAGAATATTGTGATTTTAATTTTATGTTTAATTTATGATGATGTTGTTATTTTGAAGAATATTAATATGTTTAGTTTTTCATCAACTCAAGGGCATGAATTGATGAATGTATTTTAGGCTTTTTATTTTTTTGATGATTGAATTTTTACTACTTTCGGTTTATTATTAATGAACAAGTTTAAGTATTTTCATAAAGAACTTAAAGCTAATGACACTAAGTCTTTGAACAAAAATAGAGTTCGAGCACTTTTGAAGCACTAAAACGGCTATCCGAAGTTTTGTTTATCCTTGATGTATTGAGCCTACCTTATTAATCGTACAAAAATAAATAGGGTTCTATATAAAATATTGAAGTTTTGGGGTCCCGAAACATGATTAATCTATGGCCAAAGTACATTAAAAAGTGTAAAGAAAGAGGAGTTAACCAAAAAGGGGAGGGGGGGGGGGGGGGGGGGGGGGGGGCTTTAGCGCAGTAAATTACTGCGCTAAAGGAGTTAACGTCGCCGTTACAGTTAACTCCTTTAGCGTAGTAATTTACTGCTCTAAAGGTAGTTTTGTCACCTTTTTTTGTTGTTGGGGTATTTTGGTTCAAAAGCACTTTTTGGGATCATTTTGGTTCCGGACTCGGATAAAAGAAGGGGACTGACAATACATGCAGCAGTTGAAAAAGAACCAAGCATCATGGCTACTGAGACAACCGGAGTCAAGATCATAGATCGATAAATTCTAATTGATGCATGTCATAAACAAACCAATTGCTTTTCTTGAATTCTAATTTCTATCGTGTGTTCATGGTGAGTGATTCATGAACACTGTTGAACTAACGGAGAGAAAATATTTCATTTTTGTAAGCCACCTAAAAGCAAGTTGCAGCATGCTCAAGTCACTTTTGCTCTTTATATACAGTGTATAAAAATACACTTATGAATATCAAGAGTCATAGATATTTGTAGGGATAACCAAATGGCTATTTAGGTCTTATTAGGCAAAGCGCACGATCAAGATGGACCTTAATGTCTTTAATTGATAGAGATGTCGTGGGACGTTTGATATAATAATTGAGGCTTTATTAAAGAAAGCAAACCAGTAATCAGAATTTGAATTAGTAGAATGTAAATGCATGCATAGAGGAGGCCTGTTGGAAAAGAAATAAATAGTAATTAGGGCAAAGGGGCAAATATAACCCTCAACTATAGGATATGGAGCAAATATACCCTCCGTTAAAAAAAAGAAGGATTTATGCCCTCGCCGTTAATGAAAAGGGGCATATATACCCCTCAACTATAGGATATGGAGCAAATATACCCCTCGTTACAAAATTGGTGTATATATACCCCTGCCATTATAAAATGGTGCAAATATACCCCTGTCGTTTTAAAATGGTGCAAATATACCCTTTTCACTGACGAATTTTTAAAAAAAATATATTTAGGTTATTTTTTAATTAAAAAATATCACGTGACTTTTAAAAAAAGTCTACCCATTTTTTTGTGTAGACATACTTTTCTAAGGCCACATAATAATTTTTTTTTGATAGGTGGGGTCTGTTCGTTTAAAAAAAATATCTCCGTGAATTTAAAAAAAATAAGGCTACCCATTTTTTAAAAAAAATAAGTCTACCCTTTTCACTGACGGATTTTTTTTAAAAACAAATTTAGGTTATTTTTTAATTAAAAAATATCACGTGACTTTAAAAAAAAGTCTACCAATTTATTTGTGTAGACATACTTTTCTAAGGCCACATAGTAATTTCTTTTTATAGGTGGGGTCTGTTCGTTTAAAAAGAATATCTCCGTGACTTTAAAAAAAATAAGTCTACCCATTTTTTAAAAAAAATAAGTCTACCCATTTTTTTAAAAAAATAAGTCTACCCTTTTCACTGACGGATTTTAAAAAAAAAATATTTCGGTTATTTTTTAATTAAAAAATATCACGTGACTTTAAAAAAAAGTCTACCCGTTTTTTTGCGTAGACATACTTTTCTAAGGCCACATAGTAATTTTTTTTGGGCAAAGGGACAAATATACCCCTCAACTATAGGATATGGAGCAAATATACCCTCCGTTAAAAAAAAAAAAGGATTTATGCCCTCGCCGTTAATGAAAAGGGGCATATATACCCCTCAACTATAGGATATGGAGCAAATATACCCCTCGTTACAAAATTGGTGTATATATACCCCTGCCATTATAAAATGGTGCAAATATACCCCTGTCATTTTAAAATGGTGCAAATATACCCTTTTCACTGACGGATTTTTAAAAAAAAATATTTAGGTTATTTTTTAATTAAAAAATATCACGTGACTTTAAAAAAAAGTCTACCCATTTTTTTGTGTAGACATACTTTTCTAAGGCCACATAGTAATATTTTTTTTGATAGGTGGGGTCTGTTCGTTTAAAAAAAATATCTCCGTGACTTTAAAAAAAATAAGTCTACCCATTTTTGTTAAAAAATAAGTCTACCCTTTTCACTGACGGATTTAAAAAAAAATATTTAGGTTATTTTTTAATTAAAAAATATCACGTGACTTTAAAAAAAAAAAAGTCTACCCATTTGTTTGTGTAGACATACTTTTCTAAGGCCACATAGTAATTTTTTTTTATAGGTGGGGTCTGTTCGTTTAAAAAAAATAACTCCGTGACTTTAAAAAAAATAAGTCTACCCACTTTTTAAAAAAAATAAGTCTACCCTTTTCACTGACGGATTTTTTTTAAAAAAAATTAGGTTATTTTTTAATTAAAAAATATCACGTGACTTTAAAAACATGTCTACCCGTTTTTTGCGTAGACATACTTTTCTAAAGCCACATAGTAATTTTTTTATAGGTGGGGTCTCTTCATTTAAAAAAAATATCTCCGTGACTTTTAAAAAAATAAATCTACCCTTTTCACTGACGGATTTAAAAAAAATATATATAGGTTATTTTTTAATTAAAAAATATCACCTGACTTTAAAAAAAAGTCTACCCATTTTTTTGCGTAGATATACTTTTCTAAGGCCATATAGTAATTTTGTTTTATGGGTAAGATCTGGTTCTTTTAAATGAGTAGACTTATTTTTTTTAAAGTTACGGAGATATTTTTTTAAACGAACAGACCCCACCTGTCAAAAAAAAAATTACTATGTGGCCTTAGAAAAGTATGTCTACACAAAAAAATGGGTAGACTTTTTTTTTAAAGTCACGTGATATTTTTTAATTAAAAAATAACCTAAATATTTTTTTAAAAACAAATCGTCAGTGAAAAGGGTATATTTGCACCATTTTAAAACGACAGGGGTATATTTGCACCATTTTATAATGGCAGGGGTATATATACACCAATTTTGTAACGAGGGGTATATTTGCTCCATATCCTATAGTTGAGGGGTATATATGCCCCTTTTCATTAACGGCGAGGGCATAAATCCTCCTTTTTTTTAACGGAGGGTATATTTGCTCTATATCCTATAGTTGAGGGGTATATTTGCCCCTTTGCCCATTTTTTTTTATAGGTGGGGTCTGTTCATTTAAAAAAACTATCTCCATGACTTTTAAAAAAATAAATCTACCCTTTTCACTGACGGATTGAAAAAAAAAATTTAGATTATTTTTTAATTAAAAAATATCACCTGACTTTAAAAAAAAGTCTACCCATTTTTTTGCGTAGACATACTTTTCTAAGGCCATATAGTAATTTTTTTTTGATGGGTAAGGTCTGGTTCTTTTAGAAAAATGAGTAGACTTATTTTTTTTAAAGTTACGGAGATATTTTTTTTAAACGAACAAACCCCACCTATCAAAAGAAAAAATTACTATGTGGCCTTAGAAAAGTATGTCTACACAAAAAAATGGGTAGACTTTTTTTTAAAGTCACGTGATATTTTTTAATTAAAAAATAACCTAAATATTTTTTAAAAAAAAATCCGTCAGTGAAAAGGGTATATTTGCACCATTTTAAAACAATAGGGGTATATTTGCACCATTTTAAAATGACAGGGGTATATATACATCAATTTTGTAACGAGGGGTGTATTTGCTCCATATCCTATAGTTGAGGGGTATATATGCCCCTTTTCATTAACGGCGAGGGCATAAATCCTCCTTTTTTTTAACGGAGGGTATATTTGCTCCATATCCTATAGTTGAGGGGTATATGATGAGTCGTGAAATTACGCGATATTCGACGCTAATTCCTTAAGCTTTTGTGACTCCTTAAGCACTTTTGTTGTTACTTTTTGTGTTTTTATGTTGTTTTGTAGGAAAAGATGCCCGGAGAGCATAAAAGAGCAAAATGGATCAAAATTGACCAAAATGGAACAAAATAGAGCAAAACAAGCCAAGTAGCTGAAATGAGTGATCGGAAGAAACCAAGTGAAAAGAAAGTCAAAAAGAGGTCAAACTGGACATTTTTGCAAAACTGTCAAAACTGGACAATTTTGCAAAAACGGGACAAATTTGCAAAACTGTCAAAAGTGGACAGTTTTGCAAAAACGGACAGAATTGCAAAAACAGAAATATGGGGGCAGATTTTGACATTCTTTTGAACTTGGAAGAATTAGAAGAGCTACAAAAGAGAGGCTTAGGGCAAAACATTAACATCTTTTTGCCATTTTTGCAAGTTTTGGAGGTTAGGGTTTCACCTACACAATTGGAAGAGAAGATTGGAGCACTTTAATGAGATAATTCTTAAACCTTTCTTCAATTCCTTGTTTTGTATTGAATATTTTAGTGTGTAGTATTTCATTTATAGACTTGAATCTTGTTTATGAATATATTCTTGATTAAAGTTTGGATTGAAACTCTTGTTTTGCTTATGTATTGAATGATTTTTATTGCTATTGAAGTGAGTCTTTGTTGATTTAATTAATCTCGTTCTTGAATGTTTCCAAAGGGAATGCTAACCCTAGGACTCACCCATTTACTTAGATTGAGCTTGGAAAAGGAAATCTAGGTTGGGAAAGATTAATTAACAAGAATTTGGGTCATTAAACCCATCTAATAACTTGAGCTCGAAAGAGGATAGTTATTTGAGATTCAATTGGTTGTGCTTGATATCACACTCTAAGGCTTGAGAAAGCTTAGAGTGAAATTCATTGATTTGGTTGAGAGACTTTCAATGAGATTTTCGAAATCATTATCTATTAACACAAACCCGCTCTTAGTTGTAAAATCGTAAAATACATTGGATCGTTACTTGAGTGTAATCTCCTATTATCCATGCTTGTGGCCATTGATCATTTTACTTGCTTTCTAGGTTAGTTTACATTTCCGCATTAGTCATAATCTTTCTCAAAAACTCAAAATATTGTCCATCGTTTGGCTTTAGCGTAGTTGGTGAAAGTTCCTTACTTTCTTAATCGCCTAGCATATTGTTCCCTGTGGGATCGACCCCGACTCATAGTTGGGTAAATATATTGCATACGACCGTGTACACTTTCTCTTTGAGGAGTGTATTTGGACGTTATCAAAAATGGCGCCGTTGCCGGGGAACAATTTGGCGTATTTGGGTTAGTTTGGGATTTAAGCTAACTTGCTTTGGTCCAAACTTTCTTTGCTTTATTTAAAAAAAAAAAACAGTTTGTGCTAAACTGTCCAGTTTTTGCTTCTGCAAAACTGTCCAGTTTTTGCAGAACTGCCCAGTTTTTGCTTCTGCATAACTGTCCAATTTTTGCAGAAATGTCCAGTTTTTGCAAAACTGTCCAGTTTTTGTTATATATATAAAAAAAAAAAAACAATGGCATCATATAATGAAAATTGGTCGAATGGTAGTTATGCATACTTTGATGACCCTTGTCTTTATTGTGGAGGACCACACTCATGGCAAAATTGTTTGAATTCTCCCGGGGGCGGATTGTGCGCACAATCCCAAACCTATGAGTGGAGTATATGTGATAGGTGTGGTGGTCAAAATGGTCATTGGGATAATTGTGATTATTTGTCCTTCCCTTCCCCGAACCCCCACTATGACTATTCTAGTTTTGATTTTGATGATAGTAGGGATATGGAAATGGAAGAAGCCTCAAATGCTCAAAATGAGAGGATAATGCTCATGTTAGAGACCATCCTTGAAAAAGTTGAAAAACAGGACTTAGCGGTTAAGGACTTGAGGCAACCACTTGATGACTTGAGGCAAGCAATTAACTGCAATGACAAAGCTATTCACACCCTGGAGGATCAAATGAAATTATTGGTTCAGATTCACAATGCTCAACAACTTGAGGATGTTGAAAGTAGACAAGAAAGTGGCCAAAACATGAATTTCTCCAAGGGTGGATTTTTACAAGCTTTGAATGACCCTCAACTTGAAGAAAGTCTTGAAAAAGTGGAAGTTGTGAGTCAAGATTGGCTTATGACTCAAGCTCAACAACTTGGAGCCTATGGAGATCATCGTGAAGGCATTTCAAGGATGATGGAAATTTTTTTAAAAATCCATGTTGAGCAAAGTCAAGAGTTGAAGGAACTTGAAATTGCTATCCGTGACTTGAATACCGAATTGAATGCAAAAGTTGAGGTGTGCAATACTCAACATCAAATAGTCATGGATAGTAGTTTTCAGTTAGTTTCCAATGAAAAAGTGGTCAACATTGATTTTCAAAAGCTAATGATGAATTGCCAACTGACCAATCCAAAAATAATGCAAGATGCCAATATTGAAGAAATGATACTAGAGTTGCATAAAAAAGTTCATGAAATGATTTTTGAAGACTCTAGTTCATTTTTTGGTGAGGATGTCAAAACTCATGCAAATTTGAAATTTGAGCGCGTTGGACCACATTCTAACCATTTTTCGACATTGTGCTTGGTTGATGATATGGAAGTTGAACTAACCGAGCCAATGGAGAATTTTGGAGATGAAGAAGAAAGTGTTTTCATTTTGAAGTTTGCTATGCCAAGAAGACAAAATGACATGCCTCACTTAAGGGCCAAGAAGTGCAAAATGCGACACCCGAGAGTTGGCCTCCTTGTTTTTCTACCACCGCCCCATGAGCGTCATCATGATCTTGATTCAAAGTTGGGGCGCAAATTCATATCTTCCAAATGGAAGGAAAAGTGGTAAAGGTAACCGTCGTGCCGCGACGTTAACTTAAGCGCTTGGTGGGAGGCAACCCATCGTTTTAAAAGTTTTAAATCGTTTTTGAAATTTTATTTTTTAGAATAGTTTAGTTTATGGGTTTTGACTAATCTGCAAAGTTTCAGAATTTTTGGAGTTATTTTGAGCATATCGGATATCCGGACAGCCCCCAAAACCAGTAAAAGTTGTGAAAAAATATTTTCTGGTGTCATAACATGCGATTCGCATGTCATACATGTGAATCGCATGTCGCGTCGCATGTCATGACAGAGAACAAAAAAAAAATCCGGGTGACATCACATGCGACTCGCATGTCATACATGCGAATCGCATGTCGCGTCGCATGTGGTGACAGCGAGTAAAAAAAATAATCTTTTTTTTTCTTCCGTTTCTATTTTTATGTGTTGTTTTGATTATGTGCAGCGAGGACACTGCAATGTTTATAGTTGGGGGTGGCACGTGGTAGCGCATTATATTTTGAAACTTGCTCAAAATTTTTGAAAATTTTGTTCTTTTGACATGTTGTGGATTAGTCACTCTTATTATTTTATTTTCTTTGAGGAAAAATATGAAAACTCTTGGCTTGTTTGGTACTAATAGAGTTAGTCTCTTGCATGTGAAATTGAAATGTGAATGCCCCTCTAAATTGTTTTGTGAAAGTTAAAAAACAAGGTGCATAGGAAAGAATGATCTTTGTGACAACTTTTTGGCTCATTTTGTGACTCTTTACCTACTAGTGTGTTGACTTTGGATTATGAGATATTGCACTAGTTGTTCTTGCTTGGGAAGTGAAATTAATCCATCTTGACTAGTTCATATGCCATGTGTGTGAGTGTTTGTTGAATAAATCTTGTGTTTACTTTTATCATCTAGAACTTGCCCAGTTAGTCTTTCAATATTAATTTTGATCAAATTGGTTGGAGAGATGACCTTGGGCTATCTTTGTGATGTTTGAAAAAGCCTCTTTAGCCTTTCTAGCCTACCATTGCATAAATAATATCACTAGTAACCCCCATTTGAGCTTATGACCTTTTCTTTGATTGCCACATTACAAGCCTTTACCACGTTTGATGAAAAGTCTCTCTTTTGAACGTTTCCCTCCTTGAACATGAAATTGTGAATTTGAGGACAAAAACCTAAGTTGGGGGTGTTAGTGTTGTTTGAGAGTGGTGAAGGTTGGTGTTGTGAAAAAGTCAAAAGAAAGGAAGAAAATTTGAAAAATACAAAAAGGTTGCAAACTTTTTTGTGCAAAAAAAAAAATATTGGCAGGTGACATCACCTGCGATTCCCATGTGGGGGTCGCAGGTCGTGCCAGTGAGTAAAAAAAAAAAAAATTCCTTTTCTATTTTTATGTTTTGTTTTGATTATGTGCAGCGAGGACACTGCAACATTTATAGTTGGGGGTGGCATGTGCTAGCACATTATATTTTGGAACTTTATAAAGGAAGTTGGAATAATTGGGGAAACTAGTATGCAAAGGAAGGAGTGTTATTTTGAAATGAAGAGGAAAGTGGACGAAAGGTTTTGTGTAGTGTTCAAGGAGAGCGTAGTCACTTGTATCCTAAATACTTATCCTACCCTTCCCTAAGCCTACATTACAAGCTTAAAAAGTCCCTATGTGATCTCCAACTGAATGTTCTTGAGTTAGCGATGATTGAAAATAAGGGCAAGCTTATGGTGTGATATTTGTTAGCACTAGAATTTCTTTGTTGAGTGTGAGTGACTTTGTGTATTTGTCTCTTGTGTCGTTGTTGTGAATATAGTGATTTTGGGACTTTCTTTCTTGTGAGGGCATATGAATTATGATAGAGTGGTAATGTTCAAAAATTCCAAGTTAAGTCAATTGAGCATATCTAGTAAACTAGTGGTTTTGAGTCACTTATTGAGACTTGAGTGTTGTTGCTTGATAGTTTTATATCTCTATTGCATTCTTGAAATTGTATTTTGAATGAAGGAGTTATTTGGTTGAAGCTTCACATGCTTGTAGCCTAATTGTTGTTATCAACCAAAGTCATGTTTTTGTGCTTAAAATGGATCCTCATTGAGATTTTTGTTTTAGTTTGCTTGAGGACAAGCAAAGACTTTAAGTTGGGGGTGTTGATGAGTCGTGAAATTACGCGATATTCGATGCTAATTCCTTAAGCTTTTGTGACTCCTTAAGCACTTTTGTTGTTACTTTTTGTGTTTTTATGTTGTTTTGTAGGAAAAGATGCCCGGAGAGCATAAAAGAGCAAAATGGATCAAAATGGACTAAAATGGAACAAAATAGAGCAAAACAAGCCAAATAGCTGAAATGAGTGATCGGAAGAAACCAAGTGAAAAGAAAGTCAAAAAGAGGTCAAACTGGACAGTTTTGCAAAACTGTCAAAACTGGACAGTTTTGCAAAAACGGGACAGATTTGCAAAACTGTCAAAAGTGGACAGTTTTGCAAAAATGGACAGAATTGCAAAAACAGAAATATGGGGGCAGATTTTGACATTCTTTTGAACTTGGAAGAATTAGAGGAGCTACAAAAGAGAGGCTTAGGGCAAAACATTAACATCTTTTTGCCATTTTTGCAAGTTTTGGAGGTTAGGGTTTCACCTACACAATTGGAGGAGAAGATTGGAGCACTTTAATGAGATAATTCTTAAACCTTTCTTCAATTCCTTGTTTTGTATTGAATATTTTAGTGTGTAGTATTTCATTTATAGACTTGAATCTTGTTTATGAATATATTCTTGATTAAAGTTTGGATTGAAACTCTTGTTTTGCTTATGTATTGAATGATTTTTATTGCTATTGAAGTGAGTCTTTGTTGATTTAATTAATCTCGTTCTTGAATGTTTCCAAAGGGAATGCTAACCCTAGGACTCACCCATTTACTTAGATTGAGCTTGGAAAAGGAAATCTAGGTTGGGAAAGATTAATTAACAAGAATTTGGGTCATTAAACCCATCTAATAACTTGAGCTGGAAAGAGGATAGTTATTTGAGATTCAATTGGTTGTGCTTGATATCACACTCTAAGGCTTGAGAAAGCTTAGAGTGAAATTCATTGATTTGGTTGAGAGACTTTCAATGAGATTTTCGAAATCATTATCTATTGACACAAACCCGCTCTTAGTTGTAAAATTGTAAAATACATTGGATCGTTACTTGAGTGTAATCTCCTATTATCCATGCTTGTGGCCATTGATCATTTTACTTGCTTTCTAGGTTAGTTTACATTTCCGCATTAGTCATAATCTTTCTCAAAAACCCAAAATATTGTCCATCGTTTGGCTTTAGCGTAGTTGGTGAAAGTTCCTTACTTTCTTAATCGCCTAGCATATTGTTCCCTGTGGGATCGACCCCGAATCATAGTTGGGTAAATATATTGCATACGACCATGTACACTTTCTCTTTGAGGAGTGTATTTGGACGTTATCAGTATATTTGCCGCTTTGCCCTAGTAATTATAATGAGGAAAGAGAAAAATTAAGAATACCTAATTTTTTGAAGATTTTTGAAACATTGGGGGGGGAGGGATTCAAAAATTTGAGGAACTAGATAAATAGAAATGGAGGTCATGGAGAGGTGTCACATCACCTTATCTATACCTAACTTTATTACTACTATATATAAGGGATAATACCCATTTTTTGTAGTCCTCACATGAATTTTTCTGTTTCTTTTTATCCCTAATTAAAGTTTTAATGACTTACAAAGTCTTCATATATTTTGGTAAATTTTAGGAACTTTAAGGACTTTTTTCATACCATTAGAAGTGATGATTTCATGAAAAAAGTGACAATGGGCCCCACGAAGCACACTAATAATACATATTATGATTTTTTTATGTGAAAATATTATATTAAGCTTGTTTTAAATTATATTTTTTCTTAATAATTTATTATAGACACGTAAAGAAATCATCCATTTATATCTTATATAGACTTAATTATTGAATAATTTTATGATGTAAGAAGAAAGAGAGAAAATCATAGCACTACTTGAAATTATATATGACAATTCTAAAGTTAAATTGTTTTTAAAATATAAAAATATGTCATTCTTTAAAGACAACTAAAAAAAAATATACGCCACATAAACTAAGAAAAAATACAAGGGAAAGTCACACAAATACAACTTTTTCAAAAGGTAATTAAAAAGATTACAACTATTTAAAAAAAAATTACATAAATACAACTTATTCAAAATTTAACTTCTTAATTATAAAAATATAACTTTTTACATTCCGAAAATATTAATAATACTTAATTTTAGGAGTTACTACCATTAAAGCATATTCACTTTTTACTCTCTCTTTTTTTTTCAAAAATATTAGTATGTAATTTTCCTAATAAACATAACAAAATCAACTTCAAATCTCATATTCCATCTACCATTTTAAAAAGACTTTTTTTCTTTCGTTTCCTCCTTTTTATTCTTATTTTTTAAATTTCACTTGATCATGATTCAATTATTTTTCTGTGACTAAAAGAAATTATTTGAATATATTAATATTAAGAAAAGTACATGAAAAGATATGGTATAAGAAATGTACACGAAAATATACCTTAAAAAGTATATGGTATATTCAAATTAGCATATTTAACTAAAAAGATGATAACAAAATATTTGTGAATATAATAGTAGAAATTAGTATATTTAAGTTTGTATATAGTATATAATATAATAATATTATTTGTGTATATAGTATACAATATTACGATATACCTAATCTATGAATATATCACTGTATGTGCCAACCAATTGTACTCTACAATAACATATAAAGTATACAATATACAATATATAGAAAGAATAACATAATTACTTATGGATTACCACTAAAATAGGATCTTACTTAATAATTGACACCCCATCCCATAAAATTTGGCTTCTTTTTTGCCATCACACATTAATTATTCAATTATATATATATATATACTATACATAAGAAATTATTTTTTATATATAGTATATTCTAGTTAATATACATAAAACATAATATTATATATAGTATATAATAGTGAAATATATGTAATATATAAGTACAAGAATATATATACTTGTTCAAGGAATTGTATAATATGTATCATATAAACAGTAGTATACTATGTTATGGATTAAAATGCTAGCTGAGTATATTGAGATGTTTAGAAAAGTAATTAATGTGTTCTGATATATATTTAATTTGGTTCTCACTAATATAGGAAACTCCTTATTATTAGCCTTTTATTCATAGCAACATTTTTTTATTTATGGTATAAAATCATACATATACCCTAAATAAAGAGTATATATTGTAAATTATGTAATTTAGTTAATAGTTATAGATTATGAAATAATTTTTATTTACTTGTATTTAGGTAACTTCCCCGAAATACAAAGTACGTTTATTCTTGTAGTTTCAAGAACTGGGCTAGAAGAATCGCTAGGCCCAAAATGGGATTCTGTGTCCCAGGCCACGCCACGTATTTATAATTTGGTAAAAGTACAAGTATATAGTTTTAAACAAACTCTTTTAAGTTAAGATTTAAATGTATTTTGGGAAGATATAATATACAAGTAAAATTGTGGGATTGTAAAAATATTCCGGAAGCAAATATATTGAAGTAATTAATTATCTTAATCATGATTAGGGCTATACTTTAGTTAATTAAATCTCAGTCATAATTTTAAATTATGACACTGTGTCTCCAATATAATCTAAACATGAACTTGGAAAAATGGAGAGAAGAGAAATGGAGAGGAGCCGGATTCATAATATTGTTAGGCCTAAACTATTTTCAATGTGACAATATCCAAGCCCCCCCCCCCCCCCCCCCCTCCCCCCACTCTCTAATTTCAAAATAAGTTACTCTACAGTATTTGTTTTGTTACTAAATCTTCACTTAATAATAGAATATAAGCTTTACATTACTCTTATTGGCAGATTTGTTTATAAGTTAAACTAATTATTTTCCTCACTCTTATTGGATGATAATTAAGAATAACAACAATCCGCCTCGTGCTTCACATTTAATTTGCCTTTGCATTATTACCAATTGTGTATAAATAATGGTCGAAACCCTTCATAGCAAAGCACTCATTCCAACAATGGCTTTTTCTTCTACTATACCTCTGTGCACCACCACTACTCCCTCTTCTTCTTCATCCTTCTTCGCAAAACCCTCTCAGCTTTTCCTCCACGGAAGGAATAAGCAAAGTTTCAAGGTTTCATGCAATGCCAACAACACTGGCGAGCATGACAAAAACCTTGATGGTGTTGATAGGAGAAATGTGCTTCTTGGTTTAGGAGGGCTCTATGGTGCTGCTAATCTTGCACCATTAACCGCCACTGCTTCTCCTATACCACCCCCTGCCCTCAATTCTTGTAGTACAGCCCAGATAAATTTTCCTCAAGGTCCACCTGTACCTTACAGTTGTTGCCCCCCTATGCCAGAAGACATGGACAGCGTTAAATATTACAAGTTCCCTTCTATGACCAAACTTCGTATCCGTCAGCCTGCTCATTTGGTTGATGAGGAGTACATAGCCAAGTACCAGTTAGCCATTAGTCGAATGAGGGAACTTGACAAATCAGATCCATCTAATCCTATTGGCTTCAAGCAACAAGCCAATATCCATTGTGCTTATTGCAACGGTGCTTACATGATTGGTGGCAAAAAGTTACAAGTTCACTTCAATTGGCTGTTCTTCCCATTCCATAGATGGTACTTGTACTTCTACGAGAGAATCTTGGGACATCTCATTAAGGATCCAACTTTCGCTTTACCATATTGGAATTGGGACCATCCAAAGGGCATGCGTTTGCCTCCCATGTTCGATGTTCCAGGCTCTTCCCTTTACGACGAAAGGCGTAACCCACACGTCCGTAACGGAACCATAATCGATCTTGGTTTTGTCGGCGAAACCAAAACAACTCAACTCCAGACGATGACGAATAACCTAACTCTGATGTATCGTCAAATGATAACTAACGCTCCATGCCCGCTGCTCTTCTTTGGTAAGCCTTACCGTCTGGGAAGTGATATTCCAAAGACGACAGGGGCGGGAACCATTGAAAACATCCCTCACAATCCGGTCCACATTTGGACTGGTACAGTGCCAGGTTCAGATTTGGGTAATGGTGTCTTGTCATACGGCGAGGATATGGGTAATTTCTACTCATCTGGTTTGGACCCGGTTTTCTATTGCCTCCACGGCAATGTGGACCGGATGTGGAATGAATGGAAAGCAATTGGAGGGAAACGAAGGGATTTGGCAGACAAAGATTGGTTGAACTCGGAGTTCCTTTTCTACGATGAAAACGGCTGCCCATGGCGTGTGAAAGTGCGAGACTGTTTGGACTCCAAGAAGATGGGATACGATTACGCACCAATGCCCACCCCATGGCGTAACTTTAAACCAAAAAAGACCACATCAGGGAAAGTGCCTACAGGTTCACTTCCACCAGCCAGCAAGGTATTCCCACTCGCGAAAATGGACAGAGCCATTTCCTTTTCCATCAATAGGCCAGCTTCATCGAGGACTCCACAGGAGAAAAATGAACAAGAGGAGATGCTAACATTCAATCAGGTCAAGCATGATAAGTTGGAGTATATAAGGTTTGATGTGTTCCTCAACACAGACAAGACGGTGAATGCGGATGAGCTTGACAAGGCAGAGTTTGGAGGAAGCTACACCAGCTTGCCACACGTTCATGCAGATCATAATTCCTGTGCTGAGGATTTTCCTAATTTCCAGCTGGCCATCACTGAACTGTTGGAGGAGATTGGATTGGAAGATGAAGAAACTATTGCGGTAACTATAGTTCCAAAGAAAGGTGGGGAATTTATCTCCATTGAAGGTGTGGAGATCAAGCTTGAGGATTGTTAAGTCCCGCTTTGGTGGCTATGGTGCCAAAACTTTCAGCGTGTGTTTAGTTTTCATTTCTCTGTTAAAATAACAACTGGATTGCTGATTGACTTTCTAGTTGTTGCTATATCTGGAATAAATGTTTGTCTCTCCATGCAAATTGCTATGTGATTCTCATCTTTATATGCATGAACTAGTGATGCTACAATTATCGTGCTTTCAGTCAAATATAAGCCGGAGGGGTTACATTCCTCAGATTGATTGCACATCTATTAGCTTCCATCATAGGCGCTCCAAGCAAAATTGTTGCAACTTCAACTCTGAAGGCCTTTCAAGTGTTAAGACTCTAATAGATAGATCATAGTATGATAACATAAAAGAGATAAATTCACGTTCAGAAGATAAAGGTAGCAGAGATGCGGATGCTTAGATGAATGTGTGGTCATATTAGGAGGGATATGATTAGGAATGAAGATATACAGGAATAGGTCGATAGGTGTGGCCTCTGTGGTGTATAAAATAAATCATTTAAGTAAATAAAAGATAGAAACATGGTGTCGTGACTTATTCAGTCTAGCCAATATCTAGATTGGACCTCATATTATATATATGATGGACTGAGTTTATGTTAGTATCTATAGCTGTCCTCGTTTAAAGTTATGATATATGATATTTAAGATCACATGTTCAGTATTCAAAGAATGTTTTAGGTCTTTAGATGTCACGGCCTAATTATTTATGTCTTGATGGCACCGCAGTTCTTTGATGAGTTGGTATTTTACCAACTTATTAACACTTTAATCTTAGATTTTTGCTATGTTTTGATTGATAAAATAGTGCATTTAATGTTATTTACTTTCATTTTATAGGTTTATGTGATTTAGAAGTGATTGGAAGAAACCAAGTGAAATAAAGTAAAAAAGAGGCCAAATTGGACAAAAACTGCACAGTTTTGCAAAACTGTCAAAAGTGGACAGTTTTGCAAAAACGGGACAGATTTGCAAAAACGGGCAGAATTGCAAAAACAGAAATATGGGGGCAGATTTTGACATTTTTTGGACTTGGAAAAATTGAGGGGAGCTACAAAAGAGAGGCTAGGGCAAAACATTATCATCTTTTGCCATTTTGCAAGCTTGGAGGCTAGGGTTCATCTACACCACACTTTGGGGTTGAAGATTTGAAGATTTGGTTGAGCATTTCTTAAACCTTTAATTCATTTCTTCAATCTCTTGCTTTGTATTGTATATCTAAGTGTGTAGTGTTTATTTACTTCACTTGAATCTTGTTTATGGAAATATTCTAGGATTAAAGTGTTGGATGAAACTCTTGTTATGCTTATGTATTGAATGATTTTTATTTCTAATGAAGTGGGTTTATTGTTTCTCTATTAACTCTTCATGCTTAAATGTCTCTTAATGGTTGCAAACATTATTTGTGCCTAAGTACTTTTACTTTGCTTGAGAAAGAAAGTGAAAGTTAGGAAAAGAGTTTGATAGCAAGGATTTGGGTCATTAAACCCATCTAATAACTTGAGCTAGAGATAGGATAGTTAACTTGAGGTTGAATTGATTGTGTTTAACATCACACTCTAAGGCTTGAGAAAGCTTAGAGTGAAATTCATTGATTTGGTTGAGAAACTTTCAATGAAATTATAGAAATCATTATCTATTAACATAGACCCGCTCTTAGTTGTAAAATTGTAAAATACATTAGATCGTTACTAGAGAGTCATTTCCCTTGTATCCATGCTTGTGGCCATTGATCATTTTACTTGCTTTCTAGGTTAGTTTATATTTCCCCATTAGTCATAAATTTCTCAAAAACCCAAAATATCATTTATCGTTTGGCTTTAGCTTAGTTGGTGAAAGTTCCTTACTTTCTTAATCGCCTAGCATATTGTTCCCTGTGGGATCGACCCCGATTCATAGTTGGGTAAATATATTGCATACGACCATGTACACTTCTCTTTGAGGAGTGGATTTGGACGTTATCATTCTTGCACGACCACGATCAACAATAGATGTTATGATTTTGCTCCGTGTCACTGTACAAATCCTGCAATCCCAACCCGTCCACTCGGTCTGTTTCTACTCTGGTAGTGGCCTCAACATTGGGCACAATTTATCAACGATTTTTTAATCTATTGGTAAAATATACAATAGCCAATTGCTTAAGGAATGTTGAAATTCGTGGTGGATCTTGAGAATCCTCTATTTCGATGCTGAAAATCATTTAAGTAATAGATTCGCGAGATAATGCGAAAATCATCATTATGGACACACGATTGGCATCAAATTATAAAGCGTAAAAATCACTCCATGATCAATTATGGATTAAAGCTAATAATGATGCAGGAAATGTAAAGAGCGACATTAAAATGGCGAATATTAAAGTAAAAGGGATAAGCAAGCATATTATGTACTTCATGCTTCACAGAAATATTCAGATGTACAGGTTGTTTCTTATCCTCTTTAGATTGATGTCCTTACATATGCTTCATGTCTGCCTTACGTACTTGGTACAATCTTTCTGTACTGACGTCCCTTGGCCAGGGCGCTGCATTTGTTATTCTTTTCCACATTGCAGGTTCAGATTTACAAGTTGGCATACCATCTTGATAGGCAGTACAGATGTTCAGCGAAAAGGTTATACGCTTTAATTCTACCTTGGGCTAAGTCGAGTCTAGGGTTCTTCATTGACGTTAGAGATTATGGGTAGCTCGGGGCCCTATCCCAGCACTTGTATCAGTTGTCAAGTGATAAGTACTCGTAGAGGCTTCATAGACGGTATATGTGGGTTTAATGTATTTAGTGACATATGTACATAAATCATTATGTCTCCTTTTGTATCTTAAGTTATGACATACAGCCTATTACAATTCATAGTAGTTGCATATAGAGCATGATCTATCCCATTCAGATTTGGGACGTGACAGAGTGGTATCAGAACAGTTCAGTCCTAGGAAGTCTATGAAGCCATGTCTAGTAGAGTCTTACTTATAGGTGTGTTGCGCGTCATACTTATAATTAGGGAGGCTACAACATTTAGGAAATGTTACACTTCTTTCACATCTCAGATCGTGCAATAGAGCGATGTTTTAACAAGTTATCCCTCATTATGTGAGTATGACTAAGGCGATAAGTATTCGCAAAAGTCCTTCACAAGTCAGTCAAGCATTAAATGTGTTATCCATGTGTTAAAGCCTCCAGTTGTCGTCCAACATTCGAGGACAAATGTTCCTAAAGGGGGAGATGATGTAACACCCTGTACTTCTCAACGTGTGTACGACTAAGATGAAGTCGATGAACTTACTTGAATATAGAGGAATAAGGTTATAGTAGTTGCTTGAGGTCCAAGTGTGAACATTAAGTCTAGTTAAAGTGAATAAGTTTTCATGAACGAGTGAGACGTCGGACAAGGTAAGACGACCTACTAGGTTCACTTATGTGTACCTATATGTTTCACCTATTTGTTAAACACCCTACATGCTTGAGCTACTAGTTACCTGTCCCACTTACTCGAGCTACTTGTGTACGTCCCATTTACTTAAACTACTTCCTTACACGCCCTACTTGCTTAGACGTCCTAAGTGCTTACACGTTGTACTTGCTTAAGATACTTCTTTACATCTCCTACCTGCTTGAGCTACTTATTTTCCGTCCTACTTGGTTCACGTCCTACCTACTAAATGAGGACGATACACATGTATAAAGAAATCATCAACCTTCAAGATTAAGTAATTGACAAGTAGGTGCATCACATACTTAAAATGAGAGGCACAAATTAAAAGGGAAATAAAAGGTGAGATGGGGAAGATCCAAGCCCAATCTAATCATGCCCATTTATGGGCTGAATATATAGATAAGTTCCTTTGTAAAATTATCATTTTATCTTATTTCTCCAGAACAAAGCAGCCAGCTCTCCCTCTCTTCTCTTTCTCTACGTTCTGTCCTCTTCCTCTATTTTAAGTTGAGCTTCAAGCTAAGATGGTAGCCATGGAAGCCATCTCTTCCTCCTCCATAGCTCTAGGTAATTCTATCTCTATATCACAAAAACAAGACAACCATCACTTTATTCTATTTAGGGTGTTAAATTTTCTTCTTAATGTATTGAAACAGCCAAGAAAAAATCCCTCTCCTTCTTTCCATAGCTCAACACTTTGAAGTGATTCTTCATCTGGAGAGTTTGTAGTACGTGTTTAACTTGTTCCTTCCACTTTGTTGTCGGATTGGAGGTTTCTTTTAGTTGAAATAAGATGAAGCTACGGCTGGTTTTGAGATTGTGAAGGTAGGTGCCTTATTCTTCTTCATATGTATAAGTTAGTTTAAGTTTTAGAGGTGTTTTAGCTGTTACAAGTTCATGGTTGATGGCTGAATGATATGGATGAGTTGTTGGAATTGTTATGTAGTTTTGGGGCTGCTCTTGTTGTTCTTTTACTTGCTGGATATATAGTTGCTGGCTATTGTTGGTTTTTGTTGTTATTTTGAATTTGAGGAATGCAAAAGAAACAGGGGAGATGCTGTCCGATTTATCGTAGAACAAGCTTGTCGTTTCTTGATTGCATAGTATGTTGTTTAGGGGTTGGTTGGTATGTTGAGGAACTGAACGTGTAGGAAGTTGGTGTTGATATGTTAGGGTGTTATGTGGCGTGTGAACGGGCAATTCTTGTTATACTTAGCTACTGGAAATATTAGCATGTTGGAGATGAGTTAGTTAAGGATTTAAATGTGCTTAGTTGCTACTAGTTGGTCAGTTGATGGTTGATTGATGTAATGAGTTGCTAGTTGTGTTGTATAGCATGTTGGGACTACCCTTATTTTATGCATGTGCTGAAAGTATTATTGGAATTTTGTTCACATGTTAGTAAGAGTGTTTCAAGGATTAGAAAGGAGATAGTCTTGGACAAACACCGTAAAAACATTTGTAGAATGAGCTTGTTGTGTATAAGCCAATTGGTGTGTTCCTCTTATTAATACTAGTCGTGTTTTCCTTGTTGTAGTTTAAGTGCAAAAGGAGATGGTTCTATTTCTATCATTGATGGATTGAAAGTAAAGGTATGTGAGGCTATTCCTTGACTCGCCACTACAGCACGAGGTGTGTTAATTGTTGCTTATACGGCCATGAAGTCTAGAGCTTAAAATGTATTGATTCTGTGTTATAAGTCTTATGAGTTTTTTAAGAAATGTTATATGTCCATAATCAGTTGGCACTCAAGCGTATTACTCTTAGAAGTTGAATTCCAAGTTATCATAATGGATGAAGAGTTTCCCCTTAGATGGGATGATACTGATAGCTTGCAGATCTCGTTGGTGTTCTCTCATATGGATTATGAAGTTTAGAGTTACAAAAGAAAGCGTATCGTTTCCACGTTATATGTCTTATAAGCTGAATAAGAATATGTCATACGTTTTGATATCGATACTCCACTCCAATAGCCCTCTCCCAAAGGTGAGTTTCCAAGACATCATCCAAAAAGGGGCATAGAACACGTTTAGGACCAGCGGTGTCGAGAGTTCCTAGAATGTCATTAAAAGGAGTTGTAGAACGTAGCGTAAGATGGGTGGGTATTGGTAGTTCTAGTGGTCATTATTAAAGTGTAGAGAGTTAAATAAGACCAGTCATGTGGAAGCTCCTAAGGATCATAAACGGATAACGAAATACTGCTTAAGGTGAATTGTATGGTTAACTTTCATGAGATTGTTGATTGATTATAGATTATGATATAAAACATGTTGTTAGCTAGGAGTTGTATTAATGGCGCAGTAGGGTGTTGGCTAAAAAGAACGCCACCCTATGGCTAGTGGTCATATAATGGTTAAGAGGTTATAGAGGGTAGCATAAGACGAATCATAATTGATGATACTCAGGTCACCGTTGTTGGGTCGTTGAGCGTCCCTTAGGATAAGTTATGATAATGTGATTACGTAGAATAATGTTGATGGTTTCTAAAGTATGGTTAAGGGAGTTATAGGATTTTAGCTAAGATAAATGGTGTTGACAGTTCTTTATGGTCAGAATTGGGTATAGAGGGATCATTTAAGGTGAACATTATTGATAGGACGAGTTGTATGGCCAGTTTATAGTGGTAGTTGATGGGATGTTGATTTGAAAGTAAGATGAATCAAATGATTAGTTTTGTCCTATCGTTGACGAGTCATAAGATTTATGGAAGTTAAGTTATACGTATGAGGTTCAAGAGGTATCGTTGAAGAGTTCTAGAGTTTCTGGAAGTACATTAACTCTATGTCATAAACTCCGTAAGTTAAATAAGTAAATACGTTATGTTCATGATCTAGTTTATCATTCGAGCATATTACTCCCTAGTTCAAGTCACTAAGTTCTCCTTAGAGTGTTAGAGTCTCTCCCTTCAATGGATTGATATTGATAAGTCGCAAGTAGGCTAAAGGGATCACTCTCTTAGATGGACATAATGTCGATAGTTTCTAAATGATCGATAAGGGGTAGTAGAGCATAATGTAAGCAGAATATTGCATCGTAAGCATTCAAATTCCTCCACTGAGGGTATAGAGCTTCTTCTAAGATAAATCGCACTGACGTAGTCGACCACATTCTTTCCAAAATAGGATGGACCGCAAGATTAGAGGATGGTTTCTAAAAGTATCATAATAAGTTCTGTAGAACTGAAACTGTGTAAGTCTAGATCATATTCATCTTCTTCGATGTGAAGTACTATCATATGTTTCCCTCTATAAATGATTTCCAAAGAATGGAGCGTCACAAGTCTTCTACTTCTACACAGTTATTCCCTCCATGAGATGTTATTTATCAACTTCTCATAAATGATTAGACTCTCATTATTATGGAGTTATATGTTCCCAGGGGCCTTAGCTCTATCGTAAGAGCAGAAAGTATGTTAAGGCTATCCTTTCTTTCTCCTTGGCATGAATCTTATAAAAATAACGAAACAAATGAACGAGCGTTATCCATAATGATTCCATTTTTAGAAAGCTTATGTTTCTTTGGACTTCTGATAATGATCTTGTTTCATGTTTATGATTCTTTGAATTGATCTTATGATCGTTGATCCAGTAGAGGTAAGAGATGTTGATGATATTAGATCCATAGTGATATTCGGAGGCTACCGACTCTACGTCACTTCGGAAGGCTTATATGTCATCTTTATGAGTCCTTCATGTATTTATATATATATACAACTATTTTCTCACACCATGTCGCACTATAGTCGGCACCCAAAAAGGGTGTAGCAAGTGCAATATTAGTACAATCCACGCGTACTGAGTAAGTATCATAGGCCAATAATGGTTAGTAACACATATCAGTAAAAGAATTCACAGATAAGCATGATAACAACCCAATCAAGTCATACGTCTATCTACCACGCACTGTACACCAATACTTTTTAATCATTTACTTCACTCCAATAACCATCAGTAAATCTCACAACAATCTCACAATTCACATGTCATTAAATCTTTCGTTTTAGCCTAGTGGTCAACTCATCTTTAGGACACTTGTTATCCTATATCACATAGAGACTAAACATATAACTAATCTTCCGGATGATCTATGGGATAGTTCAACAAGTTCAAACAATAAATTCGGATCCAAACACCTGTCATTGCCTAAGTAAGCATCTAATTCCCAAGGGTGCCAAGTATGAATATATCACGCACGAATCCAACATCACAAGTACAACACCAAAACATCTCAAAATCAAGCCATAATGCAATGCCATGAAAATGAGGTGTACACATGTACTCCGGATGGAAATATCGACGTCTCAGTAGCACAACTAAGCGTGACTCGCGAAGTCTAAGTGCCAGCAGTCCCGGATCTTTGCCCAACAGACAGACGGGACTCCGGATCTTTACCCACGGGGGGTTCTCACCGGCACCACTCTGGGGGACTCGCAAATTCCATGCACTGACAATGATTCCGAAAATACATTGGAATCGGCCATGCAACAACTGTCATGCGCTATTTTTAACGGGTTAAAACTAGTTCACAACTTATGACTATGTTTCCTCTGGTTTTGCAAATTTTCCGAGTCGCCATCTAATTTTAGGAAATATTAGGAAACCATAAAAATAAAAAGTAAACTCCATCTTTTAGTCTTTGAAACCTGTTAGATTCTAGATAAGAGTTTTATTTACCCCGAGGTGAAGGTGTTAAGCATCCCTCAGATCCTATCCAAAGACAGTCTTTAAACTTAGCTTAATTAATACTAGAGGGGGATTATTTCTTATTTATTATCACCTATTTAAAGAATTGAGGAAAAGAAACTACTCTATCAAAACTATTTGTAAAAAAAAAAAGGGGGGGGGGGGGGGGGTTAAGGTAATTGTAACTATGTGAGTAAATGCAAATATATAAAGGAAGTAGTTAATGCTAATGTGTGCATGAGAAAAGTATGTATGACATTTGTTTTATCTATAGTAATATGGATAATATAGAATAAGAGGATATATATATATATATATAAGAAAATAACTTGTATACGTGATATGTATATCATGGATAACTAAAAAATAGTTATTGATGACATGATAGTACTATATAGATGCATATATGTAAAGACGACCAAGAGAATTAATGGAAATAAGGTAGTATATGTATGGTACGTGTTAAAAAATAATAGTATGCAGGCATACTCATTGTAAAGGAAAGTAATTAATTCGAGTTGTAAAATTATATGTACTAGGGATGTATATTGTTTACAAAAAGAGTGCATGTGTATTTTCTAAAGATAGGTATAAATATGATTATTGTATATAAGGACAATATATATAATGTAGAGCATGGAAATGCAAATTTTTTTATGAGAAAATAATATATATATGTGGAGTATGTCTATCATATGTAAAAATAGTATAAAGAGGTATATTTTTTAGAAATAGCCATGGAAAATATAATAATATGTATAAATATCGTGATATAAACACACACACATAGTGTAAAGATGATTGGATGATTTTAGTAAAATAAGATAGTATATATATGTATATGACAAAAAATAGAGTATGTACCTCGTAGCTCTCGCAAAGTAATTTGAGTCACTATACTTGAGCCCTGATATAAAGTTCTTAATTACACTTGAAAAGATAAAAAAAAATATACTTCATGTCAGTAATACAATAGTTGAAAAAAAGAAACTGATTTGGGCCCTTTCTCAAAAAATCATTTTCCCTTTGAGCCAACGTAACCTCTTTGAAACCACATTCAAATCCATTTTGAGAACAACTTGGCTTACGCCCTTATACTTGCAGATGGGCTGAAAAATATTGTTATCCACAACATAATTTGTAAAGAAGCTTCTACCATTTATACTAAAAAAAAATTTAAAAATATCATCTCATCCTGAAAGTACGCTAAAAGGAGGTCATTCAAAAATGATTAACAAAATACCTTTTACTCTAAATCAAGGTTAGTATCTAAAGAGGGAGGGAAATCAATGAGTGTTCACTATCACGTAACAGTCTGTTTACGCAAACAACAACAACAACAACCTAGTGAAATCCCACAACGTGGGGTCTGGGGAGGGTAGAGTGTACGCAGACCTTACTCCTACCAAGGTAGGACGGCTGTTTCCGAGAGACCCTCGGCTCAATAAAAACATAAAAAGAGGTCAGATACGGCTAAGAGATTCAAAGCGATATGGAAATGAAGTAACGCAAGTGACACAGATAACATAGAATAATCAAAGCACAGGAAATAACAGATAATAGCATAATAGCATAAATTAGAGCACAAGAAATTATACTACGATAATGCGACTATTAATAAGGCAGGATAATGAGACTATCTACTAGCCTTCTACCCTAATATGGGTCCTCCAAACCCTCCTATCTAAGGTCATGTCCTCGGTAAGCTGTAACTGCGCCATGTCGTGTCTAATTACCTCTCCCCAATACTTCTTTGGCCTACCCCTACCTCGTCTGAAACCATCCATGGCCAACCTCTCACACCTCCGCACTGGGGCATCCGTGTCTCTCCTCTTCACATGCCCAAACCATCTCAATCTCGCTTCTCGCATCTTGTCTTCCACCGAGGCCACTCCCACCTTGTCTCGAATATCCTCATTCCTAATCCTGTCACTCCTGGTGTGGCCACACATCCATCTCAACATTCTCATCTCAGCAACTTTCATCTTTTGAACGTGAGAAACCTTAACTGGCCAACACTCCGCCCCATACAACATAGTCGGTCTAACCACCACTTTGTAGAACTTTCCCTTAAGTTGTGGTGGCACCTTCTTGTCACATAGCACTCCGGAAGCAAGCCTCCATTTCATCCACCCTGCCCCAATACGATGTGTGACATCATCGTCAATCTCCCCGCTGCCTTGAATAATAGACCCAAGATACTTGAAACTACTTTTCTTCTGGATGACTTGGGTACCAAGCCTCACTTCCAAGCCAGCCTCCTGAGGTGTTTCACTAAACTTACACTCTAAGTACTCTGTTTTGGTCCTACTCAGCTTAAACCCTTTAGACTCCAGAGTTTGTCTCCAATCCTCCAGCTTAGCGTTAACTCCGCTACGCAAACCCAAACACAAATTAATCAAAGCATAAATACAAATACCAAACTGGTACAATTGTTAGTCAAATCGTATGTATAAAAAAAAAAGATAAAAGTATGAAGAGAAGGAAAAGGACGTGGACGCGAACGAGGCTACTAGACACAAGCGAATGACACTATTGTTTCTCTATTTCCGAGCAGTCTTGGAGTTGTCATACAACTCCAGTATACTCCCACATACATATGGAAAGAAAACAAAAGAAAGAAAAGGATTAGAAGCAATCTAAATTGTAAGGCAGTCAAATTTCAAGACATTATGCATTGTTAACTTAAAAAAGATAGATTGTTTCAGTTATTATCTAGTGATAGAAAGGAAAAACTGAATGCAAGGGACAACCTGTAGTTGCTTTGAAAAGTTGAATGCAGAACTGTCTTTGCACAACAACAGTGACTGATTCTTTCAGGAAAATAAACAAGCAACATACAAGAAAAAAGTTTGGGGAAAGTGGCAGCCTTACACGTGTGCCATTAGTCCTCCTACTTCTTAAGCTCACCAGGAAATGACTTAAAGACAGGTTGAATCACAAAAGAGGGATATAACCAATCTCTACTAACACTTTAAAAATTGAAGATTTTAGACATTTCCTATTATAAAGACTGCTTTTGACTCCCCTTGTAAAATCGTTTAACCAAACCTCTGATGTAATTACCGACGAGGGAAACCCCACTTAGCATATTTGATAGGCAATCATACAAGGAAAACAACTACTTTCCAAAACAGTATGGTGTTTAATAAGCCTTCACTGAGTTCATAGGTCAAATTTCAACTGTCCAATCAATACAATTAGCAAGGATGATCAATCAAAACATTTACAGCCCATGGATAAATAAGCTTAATCATTGTAAAGTTTGAAAAAAAAAATTCCTGGGAACTTGTTTAAACAAGAGAGGGATGCCTTCAAGGGATAATGCCTAAACTTAACACTTAAGCTATTTACAGAAAACACACAACAAGCACATATCTTGATGGATTTAGTGTCACTTTCTAGGATGAACGAGGCAAGGAAGGTGAACTTATTCATCTAAAACTGAGGACCTCATTCTTTATCTCTTTAAAGTAATTGATTAAGAGCCTGTTTGGATGGGCTTATGCCTATAAGTTGTTTGTAGCTTATAAACTAAAAAAAATAAGTTGGGGTAGTCTAACTTATTTTTTTTGGCTTATAAGCTGTTTTCAGCTTATAAGCTGCTTTAGATAAGCTAAGTCAAATGGGCCCAATTATTTTTTTGAGCTTATTTTAAGCACAAAATGACTTTAAGCTGGCCAGCCAAACACTCAAAAAAGCTGAAAACAGCTTATAAGCAACTTATAAGTAACTTATAAGCCAATCCAAACGGGCTCTAAGCAATAGGAAGAAACTGTAATAACATTAAGCACTTGTGAACTAACAGGTAGAGTTAGTCATTAAAATACTGAACCAAGAAAGACAGCCCCACTGTTTACAACATCTTTAGTTTAGCCCATGTTCAGTTCAAAGATTTAAGAGGAGACTGATTCCAAGCAAGGGAAAAGAGCTTTATGCTCAACTGTAGCTTGCTTGGAAAGAAGAGAACCTTCAACTTCAAGAAATAACTGCTTCATTAACTATCCAGGCAAAATTCTTTAATTGAGTAGAACCAAAATTAGCTACTAAAAACCAACATCCAGCACTCTTTCATCTGGAAAAGTGTCATCAATATCCAGTACATCATTCGGTCTCTCTGGTGCTTCAAGTCTGGAGAGATGGTCAGCTACTTGATTTTCTGACCCTTTTTGGTCTTTGACTTCGAAGTCAAATTCTTGTAACAACAACACCCATCTTATCAACCGAGGCTTAGCATCCTTTTTAGCCATCAAGTAGCGCAGGGCAGCATGGTCAGTGTCGGTCTCTCTAGTGCTTCAAGTCTGGAGAGATGGTCAGCTACTTGATTTTCTGACCCTTTTCGGTCTTTGACTTCGAAGTCAAATTCTTGTAACAACAACACCCATCTTATCAACCGAGGCTTAGCATCCTTTTTAGCCATCAAGTAGCGCAGGGCAGCATGGTCAGTGTGAACCACTACCTTGGCACCCAATAAATAAGCCCGGAAGATTTCCAAGGCATACACATAGCAAGTAGTTCCTGCTCCGTTACTGTATAGTTCAGCTGAGCTCCATTCAGTGGTTTGCTGGCATAATAAATTGGGTGCAAGATTTTGTTGAACCGCTAACCAAGCACAGCGCCAATTACAAGACCAATGGCATCACACATTAATTCAAAGGGCAGTGACCAATCCGGGGACACAACAATAGGGGCTAAAGTCAATTTTAACTTCAACTCGTCGAAAGCCTTGATGCACTTCTCATCAAAATTGAATTTGGACTCCTTTTCCAAAAGTTTGCACATTGGGTTTGCAATTTTGGAGAAGTCTTTGATAAATCTTCTATAGAATCCGGCGTGCCCTAAGAAACTCCGAACCCCTTTTACTGAAATGGGCGGAGTGAGTTTTGAAATCACATCGATTTTGGCTTGATCAACCTCAATACCTCTTTCGGAAATCTTATAGCCAAGGACAATTCCCTCCTTTACTATAAAATGACACTTTTCCCAGTTGAGAACGAGGTTTGTCTCCTCACACCTTTGTAGCACCCGATCAAGATGGTCTATATATTCATCGAATGAATCTCCCACTACAGAGAAGTCATCCATGAACACTTTAAGAAAGTTTTCAACCATGTCAGAAAATATGGACATCATGCATCGTTGGAAAGTAGCTGGGGCATTGCAAAGACCAAATGGCATTCGGCTGAAAGCGAATGTCCCATAGGGACAAGTGAAAGTAGTCTTTTCTTGGTCTTCCAATGCAATATTGATTTGGTTGTAACCTGAGTACCCATCCAAGAAACAATAATAAGACCTTCCAGCTAGCCGATCAAGCATTTAATCAATAAAAGACATAGGGAAATGATCTTTGCAAGATGCAGTGTTCAGCTTCCGGTAGTCCATACACACTCTCCAACCGGTGACAGTTCTTGTTAGAATCAACTCATTTTTAGAGTTAGGGACAACTTACCCATGGACTGTTGGAAATCGGGTAAACCACCCCAGCATCTAGCCACTTAATAATCTCTTTCTTTACTACCTCTTGCATCGGTGGATTTAATATTCTCTGATGCTCAACACTTGGTGAACTTTCGTCCTCTAACTGAATTCAGTGCTCACAAATTCCGGAGGGAATCCCCCAGATGTCTGCAATAGTCCAACCCAAAACGATGAGTCTTTGAGTTTGGCCCTCATTCAGAAGTGATGACACAATAACTAGGAGGGTGACATTTGCTCTAAGAAACTCATATTTAAGATGGGATGGAAGTTGCTTGAGTTCCAACTTCGGTGGCTCAATAATTGATGGTTTTGCTGGAGGAGTTGTTTGTTTCTCTAAATCAAGAGACAATTTCTTGGGCTCATAAGAGTAAGATCCCAGACCGGTGAGTGAATTCACTGTTTCAATATATCCCCCCATTTCTTCTGCATCAAAATTCACCAAGATGGTCGATACTGCTTCACCAAAGCATTTTTCCTCCATTTTGAATTCTACCGCTTCATCCACTACATCAACAGAATTAATGACTGAAATACTTTGATAAAAACTAGGTAATTTCATACCCTTGCTGGCGTGAAAAGTCACCTCCTCATCGTTCACCCGGAATTTGATTTCATTCTTCTCGGAATCCATAAGAGCCCTCCCTGTCGCAAGGAAAGGTCTCCCCAGAACAATAGGAATTTCTTGATCAATAGCATAGTCAAGAATCACGAAATCTGCCGGTAGTAGGAATTCCCCGATTTGAACAAGCACATCATCAACTCCCCCACTGGACTTTTTATCGATCTGTTAGCCATTTGTAACCTCATGGTAGTTGGCCTTGATATCCCTAATCCTAATCTCTTGAAAATCTCAAGGGGCATAACATTTATGCTAGCCCCGTTATCACACAAAGCCTTGGCAAAATCCTGCTGCCCTATGGTGCATGGAATGGTGAATGCTACAAGATCTTCCCTTTTTTGCACTGTGGTCTTGGAAATAATAACACTAACGCGATGAGCGATACCCACAGTGTCGTGTTTCAATGGCTTCTTCTTCTTTGTTAAGAGATCCTTCAAATACTTAGCAAACCCAGGTATTTCTTGGACAACGTCCATAAAAGGAATGTTCATCGTCAATTGCTTGAGTTGATCATAAAATCGCAAGCACTTGTCATCTTCTATTTTCCTCACCAGCCTTTGAGGAAAAGGCGGTGAAGATTTGAACATTTGGCTCAAAGGGCGTAGAGCGCCAGAAAGTTTTGCCTTTCCCTTTTCATGTTTTTCTCCCTGTACCTTGAGATTATTAAGATTTTTCTCCTCTTCAGCTATAATAGGGACTTCCTTCTCTGTTTCTTCCTCCACAATAACATCAGCTATATCAGGTTGTGCTTCTTCTTCAACAATTGGCTCGAGATCAATCACCTTTTTATCAGCACCTTGAAGAATTTTTCCACTTCGGGTGCTAATAGCAGCTACATGCTCCACAGAGTTTACCCCATTACCTTTCGGATTTGGAACTGTATCACTTGGTAGTTTTCCATGCTGAGGAGTATGCACTTCTCAGTAAAGGTCTCAAAATTGCGATTCAAGCTTCTGAATGGAAGCTGAATGAGATAGTTGAACCTGAGACATTCCTTTGATTATGCTCTCTATTTTGTCCTGATTCATTAGCATTTTCTGCATCATACTTTTCAGCTCCGCAGAATCATTAGCAGTGTTGCCAGCAAAGTTGCTAACTGAATTGTCTCTCCACTGTTGGGAATTTGATGCTTTCCCCCTTGGTGGAATGTAGGGGTTCGAGCTCTTGTTTCCATAATTGTTGTTATTGTAATTCCCTTGATTTGGATTTTCCTGATCATTTCTACTATAATTGTTCCCTTGAAATTGGTATTGAGGCTTTTGCCATGGGTGATGGCCCGGACCTTGATAATTTTGCCTTTGATAGCCCCCTTGCGAGTTGTTGACATAATTAGCATCTTCATACTGTTGTTGCCCATCTTGGTACATCCCCTCAGGGACTTGATACATTCCCTGTGGATGAGGTGGTAACTCCTCAAGAACATTTACCCCTTGTGCATCCTTTTCTTCCAATTTCATTGATAATAGATCCACTGTGGTTTGCAATTGAGCAAAGGCATGATCTCTTTTATGATTTTCTTTTGCAACGGCAACTAGTGATGGACTACCATAAGAGAGACTCTCACTATAAGCTGAATGCCAAGCGCTAGATTGAGATCTACAGGGTGGCGGGTACTTCGACTGCCTTGTATCAGGTGAAGAGTGATTGTGGGTGGTGAGTTTATCAAGCAAATGGGTTATGGCGATAAATGACTTGTCCATGAAGCATCCTCCCGCGGCAGTATTGACAGCAATCTGATTCATTGTATCTAAGCCCTTGTAGAATTTCTCCGTGAGAATAGCATCCGGAAACCCGTGAGTTGGAAATTGAGCTAGATAATACTTGAACCGCTCTCATGCCAAATATAATTGTTCCCCTGGGAGCTGTTTGAACTCAAAGATCTTATCTCGAAATTCAGCCTTTTTGCTCGGTGGGAACCACTTCTTCAGAAATGTGTTGGCTAGCTCGCTCTAGGTACGGATAGAATTGCTGGGAAGCTTTTCATACCATTCCCTTGCTTGGCTAGCCAAGGAATAGTTGAAGACCCGTAACCGCAGTGCATCAGCAGAAACAACACCTTGGGGTTGTTGAGCACACACGTGCAGGAAGTTCTTCAAATGTCGAAGTGGACAATCCTCCAAAGAATTTCGAAAATAACCTTCAAGTTTCAGCAGCTGATAGATAGAACTATCAATTTTGAACGTAACATTTCCAGTCCTAGGAGGGACCACAGCAGAAGCATAATCATCATCATTGATGAATTCCGCAAATATATTCTCCTTTTTGTCCTCTTCTGGTGCAGGTGGGTTCACTTGGAGTCCACCTTGGTTTCCCTGATTGCGATTCTGTCTTCTAGCCATGTTCACCTGGTTCACCACAACAACAAACAAGGTATGATGGAATAGAAAAAGTTTTAAAGAAGAGTACGCACAATCAGTAATTTCTAAACCGTATTCCCCGGCAACGATGCCAAAATTTGATACGTTCAAATTACACCTATTAATGGCATAAGGCGGACGTTGCCAAATATAGTAACCCAACAAGGCTGGGGTCGAATCGCACAGGGAATATGGAGAGAAAAGGGTACTAATTGTATGTGATACTAGTCTTTAAAGGCTTTAATCCTATTCCGAACAGTTTGAAATAATTGTTGAGTAACGTAATTGAATGCTTTGATTTGAATTGTACTTAATGCGAGAGAGAGACTAAGGTTGTGTTCCCCATTTTGATTAGATATTATTCTTCAGGTTTCAATGTGATATGTTTCTAATGATTGTTCTAAGAGTATGCACTTGATCTCTTAAGGACTTCCTAATGTTTCCCAACAGTTAGACCGTATTTCCTCTTTATGATTTTTCCAAATGTAAAAGAGTTGCAATCGAAGAGCGACCAATAATGTCAATTTAGACTTGTTCTTATACCTAAGTTAGTCTATTAAACGAGGTTTAACGTCCCGAGTCATTGTTATTCAATCTTACCAATACTAACTCTCTTTCCCAAGAAAAGTTACCATAATGGCTTAGGCTAATGCTTGCAATCATTACCCATCGCAAACGCACAAAGATAGAATAAATACTAACAACCATTATGCATATATCAATAGTAGAAACCCATTCACATAATACCCATCATGGGATCCACAACCTTAGTATTAAAATTAGCTACTCATCATTTAGGTTAACAAAGAAAGCTTAAAAGTTAACATAATATACTTACGATGCTAATACAATATGGAATGGAAGTGAAGTTGGTGCTTTTAATGCTCCAACAACTTCAAATATTCAAGACTAAAGTTAGTGCTCCCAAGAAAAATCAGAATAATGAATTAAAACCCAAACTTTAAGTATTTATAAGGCCAAAAATCGCGCCAAGTTTCTGGACAAAAACACCCTTACGCGGCATCATTACGGACCGTAACACAGGTTACGGTCCGTCCTTCCGTTTCGTCCTTTGTCAGCTTGATGTCACGGCTTCTTGCGACGGACCGTAACACAGGTTACGGTCCGTATCTTCCAGCGGATCATGGCCTCAGTCTTCAGTGGCCAATGCGTTACGCCATGACGTTATGCCTCGTAACCTAAGTTACGGACCGTCCTTCTGGGCGTAACCTGTGACACTACTTAGGTAACTTTCTGGAAATTTTCCTCCGCTTACGGTACACGTTACGACCCGTAACATGAGTTACGGACCGTCCTTTATAGTGGCACGTATCCTCTCTGGTACGGACCGTCCTTTAGCTCCAAGTTGTCCATTTTTTAGCATTTCTTATCATTTCCGATCCTTAGTCAACCAACCCTATAAAACACAAAACTAACATAAGAAACGATGTAGAAACACTTTAAAACAAGCAACACTTCTAGTTACAAAGGCATAAAATGTGCCGAAATTCACGGCACATCAATATGCCTACTCCACTCAACACCTTAACCAAAGCATCCTTGTGGGCTTCAGAACTCATCAGCAAGGACATGGTCGATATTTGGGCAGGTGTCTTCTTCAACTGTTCCTCGACTGAATAATCTTTGGTTTGCATCTTCTTCTAGAATTCTGCTGCTTCGGCAACAGTAATGTTTCTCCTTTGATGGTGCTCTTTGCCTGAACTTCCTCTGTTTAAATCCTCCGGGACATAACATCTTCCAGACCTTGTCATTCCATGAGCGACTGCGGTTTCCATCATCTTAGCCTTCCCTTTCAATTGATAGTCCCATGGGACTGCCTTGGAATCATAATTGTGCTTTCTTGCTACAACAGTGGTCACCACAGATTTTGGTTGGTATGTCTGAACAGTTACCGGTGCCTTCAACTGTACCGTGATGATAGGAGCAGTTGGGGATGTTGTGACAAATGCCTCAGTGTTTCCAACGGGCACAATGGTTCCTTCCAAGTCATATTCCTCATCAAATGATATCATATTAACCACCCGATTTCCATGATTTGGTAACGGGTTGTTATGAAAAATGCCTCAGTGTTTCCAATGGGCACAATGGTTCCCTCCAAGTCATATTCCTCATCAAATGATATCATATTAACCGTCCGATTTCCATGATTTGGTAGCGGGTTGTAGTTCACATTCGGGGGCGTCGTAGTGCATTGAACTGATCCACTCTTGATTAAAGCTTCAACTTGATTTTTCAAACCAAAGCATTCCTCGGTGTCATATCCTTGAATTCCCGAATGATATTCGCAACATTTATTCCCATCAAAGTTTCGAGGAATTGATCAGGGATTCTCCCTTCAATTGGTTGCAACAATCCTGCTGTCCTCAACCTTTCGAATAACTGGGCTAAAGGTTCGGCTATGGGGGTATAAGTTCGGGTATTTCTGACTTCGGGAGTTGGGCGAGGTCTTGGGGCATATGGTGGTCTTTTTTGGTGGACGGGTGCTTGGATAGGGGTATAAGGTCTTGGAGGGTTTTGGTAAGTGGGGGCTCGTGGTGGGTTCTAATGTGGTTAGGCATTATAAGCTGGGTATGATACATAAGGGGCATTAGCAAAGATTTGGGAGTTCGTGGGGTGTCGGCGAGATGACTCTCCTTGCCGGTAGTAAGGTGTGATATTGGATATGTCCTCCTTCTTCTTCTTAATTTCGCCGATGGAACCTGACTGTATGGCTTTGCTTGTGGCTTGTAGTGCAGCCATTGATTGAATCTTTCCAGACTTAATTCCTTCTTCCAAAAAGTCTCTTATTTTGACCAATCTGCGAACTTTTAGCCCATTGATCCCATCATCTTTTCAAAGTAGATGCCTTCCTGAGCTCGAATGAAATATTTGCTGAGCTCGCTTTCGTCCAATGAGGGCATAACTCGGGAAGCCTCCATTCTCCAACGTCTTGCGTAATCCTGGAATGATTCAGTCGTCTTCTTTTGTTTGTTGCTCGGAGAAAACCTGTCTGGTGTGATCTCAATGTTAAATCCAAAGCGATTCATGAAATCCCCAGCCATATCCTGCCAGTCGCTCCATTTGCGAGGATCTTGGCGAGTATACCAAGTGTGCGCCTCTCCTGACAAACTTCTAATAAAAAATTTCATCATCAATTTCTCGTTCCTTCCTACTCCTACTAACTTGTCACAGTAGGCCCTCAAATATGCATGAGGATCACCTGTCCCATCAAAAATATTGAACTTAGGAGGTTTGTACCCTACTGGCATGCCAATATCCGGGTGTATGCATAGATCACCATAATCCAAACTCTCACTTCCCCGAGTGACTCGCATGTTCCTCATTTCTTTCCTTAGACTGCGCAGTTGGTTAATGATCGATTCATCTTCTCCTATCTTGGCATCTCTCTCCATTTCTGCATATTGATCCATCTCGAATGGGACCCTGACTGTGACAGGAGCGGTAAAGGATAGAGCCCCAGCTGTATATACCGGTGGAATATATTGCTCGCGGGAAGTGTCAACGTGTGCCCCTGGTATGTGCTGCACAGTGGGGTAAGTAGGTGCAGTAGTAGTTTGGGTTGATGTTGGGTTTTGTGAAGTATGGGTGTAGTCGGGGACGTAAGGGGTTTGTTTATGCATATTTGGTACATTCGCGGGAGTGACCGGAGGTAGGTTGGAAAAGGAAAGAGGTATTGGAGGTGGGCGTATAGATGGAGGGAAGTATTCTGGAACTGGCGAATCCAAAGATGGAAAGTGAGGTGGATTTGGGAAAGCAGTCACAGTGAGATGGGTCAGGTCCTGAACTTGGCGCAACTCTCCTCTTAGTTCGTCAAGTTGTATCTTTAGCAAAGCGGTCTCTTCTTCATCGCTCAGATTAATCCTCGCTGTCGAGCTTCTTGGATTTTCATTTGTTATGGAAAGGTTAGCAGTTGGGTTGACTTCGTTGGTGATAGTCATTTTTCCCTTAGACCTCAAATTGTAGTGTGACTCGGCCAGTTTGAAGATCAACACAAATCAACCTCTGTTGGGGGTATAAAACTAAAATAAAAATAATTAAAAAACAAAAGGTTAGTCTGGGAAACTTTAGAACAGAGTATAGTAACACATTTGATCACATAATTACATCAAGTCGACGTGCTAACAAGCGTGTCCTAATTGTGGAGCCTCTTTTTTGCCAGAGGTAAGCCTACGTTACACACAAGTTGATGATGATGATCCTTTTTTGACACATTCTGTGATTTTTTAGAACAAACATAACTTCCATTCCAACAAACGATAGCTCGAGAGCTTACAAGGATAGGCCTATGGCAGCCTGAAATGATAAAACACAAAAGGGGATGGCCATAAAGGCATACAAAAGGAATGGGTCGATGGAAATTTGAAATGGAAATGCAAAGGGTGGCCACGAGGGCGTACAAAGGGATTGGACCATATGGCACTCTTTTGGAAAATAAAACAAAAGGGGGGAAAGAAAATAGTCTAGGGTCATGTCGGGCCGTCATTGTCATCCCTATCATACGCTGGATCATAATCGGGCCCTGGGTCGTACTCAGGTTCTTCCTTTGGGTCTGTCTCTATCTCCCAACCTGCCTCCGGATCATACTCAGGTCCCTCCTCCATACCATGTACTGTGGGCCTGCACTCGGACTGCCTCTCCGGTTCCTCCTCTGAATATCCTACTGGAGTGTACTCAGATGATTTCTCCGGCTCTACCTTCGTTACAATATTACGCTCTGATTCCCTCTCTGGATCTTCTTCCGGATCCTCTTCCATCGGTTCATCTGGCTCTGTCGGTTTTTCTTCGGGATCCTCTTCCATCTCATCTTCCGGCTCCACCGGATCTTTCTCTTCTACCAGTTGTATCAGATGGTTTACTGAACCCGGAACTACCTGCCTGTATATATTATTATTGACGTTCATGAAAGGAAATATCTCAACTGCAAGCCAAGCGACTACATCATCGTCCGTGAGCCCATCGAATCCGTCCTTGGTTGCCAAAAGTGCCAGGCCTCCCACATTATACCAGGCGTAATACTCGGGTGTGAACCAAGTTACCTTTTACTAAAAAAAAAAATACTCGGGTGTGCACCAACTGTCGTCACCCATACCAATTGTGACTATGTTCAACCATTCTCTTTGTAGAATTCTCACTCGTGCTACTGGAACCACCTATCATAGTTACCTTCATGCAGTGCCATGCGGGACCAGACTGGGGCATCTTGTGTAACTCCAAATTGCCTCAGGAGCCTAAGAGGCGCATAAGGTTGAATCCCGTCCAACCCGACCAACTCAACGAAGTACAGATTTGCAGTTCTTACCAAAGGTCTCCCTGATAGCCATGGGTCTTTCCACTGAATAGCATCTCCCGTGAGCTGAACTAAGAATGCGCGCCACTCCTCTTCTCCTGTAGGTTTAGGCCAGTACCTCATTCTTTCCGTATAGCTCTGAATTCTGCTGCGAGCATCTATGCAGTAATCCATGATGGGGTGGGGGGGGAGTATAGAAGTGTTCCGTGGCCCATAACTGCAGCAAGAGATTACACCCCTCGAAAAAGTTATGCCCTCTTGAACAAGCTGATAGAGCTCGGAGCATCTCCGCGAGGATCATAGGGACCAATGTCAATTCATCCGATCCCAAGAAGATATTCATAACAAGTGGCAAAAGGTTAATATTGATTCGGTAGGCTCTCTTAGGGAAAACCAAGACTCCCAACAAGGCTACGGCGAAGACTCATGGCCGCATTTTCTCCCACCTTCCGCGGTCACGCGCAAACTCATCCCGATATCGATCAAAGCTTTCTCAGCGCCCAAATATCTGAAAAAGGAAGTCAAACTTCACTCGATCATTTTCCACGTTTCTCAAGATCGGGTAAACATTAAATCCCAAAATGCGCAAGAATTTCTCTCCCGATATGAAGGATGGTGACACTGGCATTCTTCCCTCAAATGGTAAGTCGGTGAATCCACAAACTTCCTCTAAAGTAGTGGTTATCTCAAAATCCAAAAAATTGAATGTTACACTGGCGGGATCCCAAAATTCTATCAGCAGCTTGGTGAGAGTTTTGTTAGCTTGGATACCCATTAGTGACATTAATGACCCTAGATGTTGTCGAATTTCCTGTCCATGTGCCACTTTTATGTTCCTCCACCAAGTTTGCAGGTCGTGAGGAGATGAGACTATCATTTGGATATTTTGTAGGTTTTGGTTAATTTTTATCTGAAAAAGAAGGGTAAAGGTTATGATAAGTATTGTTTGTAAAAAAAATCATCTTGCGTCTCTTAAGGATCATTTCATCAATTCCCATAAAGGGTTATGTCATTCAGGTTTCAAACCTTTGACAAAATGGTGGATTCCTAATTTGCAGCGACAATACCTTAGATTGTCCTGCCTAAGGTGTATGCAGCATGACTTATTTTTTCTAGAATAAGATTTTTTCCTAAGAATTTCGGAGTGGGACTGAATGTCTGCGAGAAGGTAAGTAGTAAACTACCGTACCGACTCTGAAACTAGAGAATCCAAAGAAGGGGTGGAGGTGTGTCAGACAACACCTCGCGTGAACCACAGTGTGTGTAAGTGTACGGCCAAAGACTCGATAGAAAGTGCAATGACATTATAAGGAAAGCAGTAACAAATAGTGTTTTCTCAAACAAATAAGGAGCACAAGTTTGGCTTTGGCTTGCATCCTTTCAAATATAGCAATGTAGCAACTCATAAATAACAGGTGATAAAATAAATAAACAAACATCTTTCGAATATCTACTTCTTAAATTAAGTCTACTAAAGTCAAAACCTAAGCTATGCTCCCCAGCAGAGTCGCCATTCTGTCATGCGCTATTTTTAACGGGTTAAAACTAGTTCACAACTTATGACTATGCTTCCTCTGGTTTTGCAAATTATCAGATTCGCCACCTAATTTTAGGAAATATTAGGAAACCATAAAAAAAAAAAAGTAAACTCCATTTTTTAGTCTTTGAAATCTGTGAGATTCTAGGTAAGGGTTTTATTTACCCCGAGGGGAAGGTGTTAAGCATCCCTCAGAGCCTATCCGAAGACAATCTTTAAACTTAGCTTAATTAATACTAGAGGGGAATTAATTCTTATTTATTCACCTATTTAAAGAATTGTGAAAAAGAAACTACTCTCTCAAAACTATTTGTAAAAAAAAAAGAGTTTTTAAAGGTAATTGTAACTATGTGAGTAAATGCATATATATAAAGGAAGTAGTTAATGCTAATGTGTGCATGAGAAAAGTATGTATGACATTTGTTTTATCTATAGTAATATGGATAATATAGAATAAGAGGATATATATATATATATAAGAAAATAACGTGTATACGTGATATGTATATCATGGATAACTAAATAATAGTTATTGATACATGATAGTACTATATAGATGCATATATGTAAAGACGACCAAGAGAATTAATGGAAATAAGATAGTATATGTATGGTACGTGTTAAAAAAATAATAGTATGTAGGCATACTCATTGTAAAGGAAAGTAATTAATTCGAATTGTAAAATTATATGTACTAGGGATGTATATTGTATACAAAAAGAGTGCATGTGTATTTTCTGAAGATAGGTATAAATATGATTATTGTATATAAGGATAATATATATAATGTAGAGCATGAAAATACACATTTTTTTATGAGAAAATAATATATATACGTGGAGTATGTCTATCATATGTAAAAATAGTATAAAGAGGTATATTTTTTAGAAATAGCCATGGAAAATATAATAATATGTATAAATATCGTGATATATATATATATATATATATATATATATATATATATATACACACACACACACACACATAGTGTAAAGATGATTGGATGATTTTAGTAAAATAAGATAGTATATATATGTATATGACAAAAAATAGAGTATGTACCTCGTAGCTCTCGCAAAGTAACTTGAGCCACTATACTTGAGCCCTGATATAAAGTTCTTAACTAAACTTGAAATGATAAAAAAAAAATCTACTTCATGTCAGTAATACAATAGTTGAAAAAAAGAAACTGATTTGGGCCCTTTCTCAAAAAATCATTTTCCCTTTGAGCCAACGTAACCTCTTTGAAACCACGTTCAAATCCATTTTGAGAACAACTTGGCTTACGCCCTTATACTTGCAGATGGGCTGAAAAATATTGTTATCCGCAACATAATTTGTAAAGAAGCTTCTACCATTTATACTAAAAAATTTAAAAGAAAAAAAAATCATCTCATCCTGAAAGTACGGTAAAATGAGGTCATTTAAAAATTATTAACAAAATACCTTTTACTCTAAATCAAGGTTAGTATCTAAAGAGGGAGGAAAATCAATGAGTGTTCACTATCACGTAACAGTCTGTTTACGCAAACCCAAACACAAATTAATCAAAGCATAAATACAAATACCAAACTGGTACAATTGTTAGTCAAATTGTATGTATAAAAAAAAGATAGATAAAAGTATGAAGAGAGGGAAAAGGACGTGGACGCGAACGAGGCTGCTAGACACAAGAGAATGACATTGTTGTTTCTCTATTTCTGAGCAGTCTTGGAGTTGTCATACAACTCCAGTATACTCCCACGTACATATGCAAAGAAAACAAAAGAAAGAAAAGGATTAGAAGCAATCTAAATTGTAAGGCAATCAAATTTCAAGACATTACGCATTGTTAACTTAAAAAGGATAGACTGTTTCAGTTATTACCTAGTGATAGAAAGGAAAAACTGAATGCAAGGGACAACCTGCAGTTGTTTTGAAAAGTTGAATGCAGAACTGTCTTTGCATAACAACAGTGACTGATTCTTTCAAGAAAATAAACAAGCAACACACAAGAAAAAAGTTTGGGAAAAGTGGCAGCCTTACACGTGTGCCATTAGTCCTCCTACTTCTTAAGCTCATCAAGAAATGACTTAAAGACAGGTTGAATCACAAAAGAGGGACATAACCAATCTCTACCAATCTGTACAAACACTTTAAAAATTGAAGATTTTAGACATGTCCTATTATAAAGATTGCTTTTGACTCCCCTTGTAAAATCGTTTAACCAAACCTCTGATGTAATTACCGACAAGGGAAACCCCACTTAGCATATTTGATAGGCAATCATACAAGTAAAACAACTACTTTCCAAAACAGGATGGTGTTTAATAAGCCTTCACTGAGTTCAGAGGTCAAATTTCAACTATCCAATCAATACAATTAGCAAGGATGATCAATCAAAACATTTACAGCCCATGGATAAATAAGCTTAATCACTGTAAAGTTTGAAAAAAAATATCCTGGTAACTTGTTTAGACAAGAGAGGGATGCCTTCAAGGGAATAATGCCTAAACTTAACACTTAAGCTATTGACAAAAAACACACAACAAGCACATATCTTGATGGATTTAGTGTCACTTTCTAGGATGAACGAGGCAAGGAAGGCGAACTTATTCATCTAAAAATGAGGACCTCATTCTTTATCTCTTTAGAGTAATTGATTAAGCAATAGGAAGAAACTGTATTAACATTAAGCACTTGTGAACTAACAGGTAGAGTTTAGTCATTAAAATACTGAACCAAGAAAGACAGCCCCACTGTTTACAACCTCTTTAGTTTAGCCCATGTTCAGTTCAAAGGTTTAAGAGGAGACTGATTCCAATCAAGGGAAAAGAGCTTTATGCTCAACTGTAGCTTGCTTGGAAAGAAGAGAACCTTCAACTTCAAGAAATAACTGCTTCATTAACTATCCAGGCAAAATACTTTAATTGAGCAGAACCAAAATTAGCTACTAAAAACCAACAATCCAACAGTATGTTGTCAAACACAATCAACAACCATCTCTCAAAACAGCCGAACAGAATTTTACGATGTGAGTTTAAAATAACTCATATGCATATTAGGATGCCAAGATATCTAGACACACTTCACCGAACATTTTAAACCTTTTGAAGCCTAAAACAGCACCTAATAACACAGGAGAGAATACTTGCCTACAAACAATATATGAAGAGGAACCAACTCATAACAGCAGACCTGCTAAAGCTATGTTCAAATAACTATTCCTGAGGTTAAAACATAGACAGATCTGTAATTCAGGATTAACTCTACCTTAAAAACTTTTGGGACCAATCACAAGATAAAGAATCAAATACCGATCGTATCTAAACTGTTATATTTTAAATGGGAATCCTAACCAAGCTTAAGTAGCTAATTAGCCCCCCTAGGTCCATACGCAGCTGTTATCTTTAGTTAAAACAGAGTGAGACTGAGACAACAACACTAAGAATATTGTAACTACTAATCCACAAACTCAACTAATTATCAGAATGGACTGAACAGGGCAACCACCAGCTAGAGACTACGTGATGAGCACTTAATCAAATATCAGATTCATGTCAATCATTAATCAAGCTACTCAAAACTGGAGCTATATTACACCGACATCTATATCGAATCAGTGCACAAACAACAGTTTTTGTTTTCCTGATAAGCAATCTCAACACTGTAACCTATTCTAATTCAAGCAGCCAAGCAAATAAGTACTGAAACTCACTAGTCACATAAACTAACATGAACATCAATGAAGAATCCAAACAGAGATGGAACTAATTAAAACTGCCTAAAACTAAAACTGCGAATCTGAGAGAAAAGAGAAAACGAAGGAAAAGTGATATTACCTTTTTGTCGAGTAGCGATGGGGGGACGGGAGTTAAACACATATTCGACAAAATTAATCGTTTCACGTTAATTTACAATAAACGAGGAGAATTCCAGCAGCCAACTAAACCAAATAAATGACAAGAAATACCTGAACGACTACATTTCTACTTCTACTAAATTAAAGACGAAGATAGGACGAATATGATTACCTTGTTTGTGACAGAGAACTGAAGCTATTGTCGTCGTTGAATCTCCAAATCCGCTCGGAGTAATCCTTGCTCAGCCGAGAACCAAAAGAGGGGATTTCGACAACCAAAAAAAAAAAACTTACAATTAGGAATAATACTTTCTGAAAATTCAACTTAGTTTTCAGCTGTGGAGGTGTCTGTTCAAGAGGTGATTTTTAACACTTGAACCTATCAACGTAAAGGGGATTTTCTACACTTCAAAAACTTATCTAAAACAGCCCAGGAAGGCCGTATTTATAGGCAAATGTTGAGGGGGTTTCCATCGCTTCCTTAAGAGGCTTTTGCCTTTAAAAAAAATCGAATAAAAGGGGGGGGGGGGGGGGGGAGGGATCTAAAATTTCGAAAAAAAAGAAATGATGAAGAAAAAGTGACGGATTCTCACCTTTCTCAGAGGTGAAGTGAAAGGAAAGAGCTGTTGGGGCCAAAAATTTGAAAGGTTTCTCAGCAAACCGAGCTTTGAAGATGGGGTGAGGTTGTTATCCATCGAATCATCCTTGTATTCACAAGATTCTCACATTTGCCCTCTTTGGAAGTTGAACAAGCTAGTTTGCAGAGCATTAATGTCTCTATAATCTCGTAGAAAGGGTGAAGGGGCTGAGGAGATGTGATGGTGGCGTCGAGGACCAGCGGTCTGACGGTGGAGCTGGCGGAGATGGGACATGGCGTCGTTGGGGTTTCTTTTGGGAGAGAAAGAGGTTCGTTTGGTTAGGGATATTTAGAGCCCGTTTGGATTGGCTTATAGCTTAAAGCTGTTTGCAGCTTATAAGCTGAAAAAAATAAGTTGGGGTAATTCAACTTATTATTTTTGGCTTATAAGCTGAAAACTTTAGATAAACTAAGTTAAATGGGTCCAATTATTTTTTTGAGCTTATTTTAAGCATAAAATGACTTTAAGCTGGCCAGCCAAACACTCAAAAAAACTGAAAACAGCTTATAAGCCAACTTATAAGCCAATCCAAACGGGCTCTTAGTTACTAATTTTGGGACCTGGGGGATTTAGTTTAGGGGCTTAGGCCGGGTCAGTGGGGTTTGGGCTGGGGCGGTTAGGTAGGCGAAATAGGCTTGGAGTTTTGGAAGGAGTGTTGGGCTGCTGTGAATTGAAGTTGGAATGGGGTTATTTGGCCCAAAGGGTTAGTTGATGAATTAAAATTTTCCAAATATAGTAGAGTAAATCCTAATTTCCCCATTCTTTTTTCATAAAATTTAATAAAAATATATTTCTTTGTCCTAATTATTTCTCAAAAAATGTGTACATATGAAAATTATAATACAAGTAATTTAATATACGTATTTAGTTTGAAATAGAATAAACCATGATTAACATAGTAATAAATAGGATCAAAGGAAAAATGTCAACGCCAATATTGATATAGGAATATCAACACTATTTTAGAGTGATTTAATTGTAAAGCATGATGTTTAGTAATTTTTAATTACAAATATGATCGTTTGGTAATTTTTAAGAAACAAATAAAAATATTCTTAACTTTAGAGAAACATATCTCGAAAACAGCGTAATAATTAATGAAAAATATTCCAAACTCATTCTGGCGAATTTTCAGGACTGAGAAGCATAGTGAAATTAATTAAACGAAAAAAGAAGGTCAAAATTGGGTGTCAACAACAACGATGTCGGAATTGATCATCGGACATCGGCCATCTCAAAGTCACTCAAGTAAAAGAGTTTTATCAAAATATCAGTTTCACTCAATCAACGATATCGGATCATCACCAGGTATTGGCCATGCATCATGAATGGATGAGAATGCGTGCAATCATGTATCAACATCAACAATCAAGCTCAATATTACAAGTACCAACAATGGGTACGCCAATAATGTATTAATCAGTTTCACACAATCAACGATTCCAGAATTGATCATCGGACATCGGCCATCTCATAATCACTCAAGTAAAGAGTTTTATCAAAATATCAGTTTCACTCAATCAACGATACCGAATCATCATTGGGTATCGGCCATGCATTATGAATGGATGAGAATGCGTGCAATGCATGTATCAACATCAACAATTAAGCTCAGTATCACAAGTACAAACAATGGGGTACGCCAATAATGTATTAATATCATAATACCAACAGTGGATATGCCAGCAATGTATTAATATCACAATACCAACAGTGGGTATGCCAACAATATATTAATATCACATTACCAATAGTGAGTACACCAACAATATATCCAAATCAAGATGAATATCAAGGTCTAATCTCTATCAACAACTAATGGCATCAAGCCAACACAATAGAACTGTCAAGCACAACACAACGGGGTGGCCAGTCCTAACACGCAACATGTCAGTCAATCAATAGACATTATTACCACTTTCTTAAATCAGCCTATTAGCTTAGAACACGAATCTCACCCTACACTCAAAATCTTTCGTCACAACTCATTTAGAATTCAATCAGAGTCATTGGTACATTTTATCATCCCATTTATCCACTAGATTCATTATTAATGACATAACACAAGTAATCACATATTACGAAAATTCATCATTAGGCACAAAAATAAGTTTCGTCCGCTACTCCCAAGTCACATAAATCCACCGATACTCATGAAACACCACATCAAACAACCTAAGGAGTCTATTGGCCAGAACACACAAATCACACAACAATACCATCCTAAGGTTCCATCCCGGATCTCCAATTCCTACACATGCATTCTCCGTTCCTTCTAATACACGAATATATGAAATTAACCGGAGTCTATCGAAAGGGAAGTCATAACCTACCTGGCAGCCGAACAGGTGCCACAAACCCACACGTTGCCTTGTCTCTCAAAGCGTCTCCAAATAATCAAACTCTGTCACATATGAATTCTATGTAAGTAACCATGAATAATGATACCCATATTGGCTACTTTCTATTCGGGTCAAATTCCAACCCTTAATTTAGGAAAAACGGGTCTCAAGGGCAAAACGAGAATTTTATGACCAAAATACCAAATTCAATACTGAAAGGTCAAAACCCATTACTTTAATTATAGGAATACCCAATTAATTCTTAAAATCATCATTAATATGAAACCCCCCCAAATTTGGGCATAAACCCTAGCCTTTAATTCACAAATTAAGCCTCTAAAAAGGGAAGAAACATGTTATATAGTTTATAATCATCAATTCATGCTTAATGAAGCTAAACCAACCAATAATACAAGATTTCAAAGCCAAGAACCCATTAGGAAGAAAACCCATAAAAACCTTCTTTGATTCTAGTCATTACAAGGTTGAAATCATGTCTAGAAGATCATAATAGATAGATATAAGGTTAGGACACTTACCCTAGGAAGAAAATAGCTCTCTAGACCTTCAAGTCTACTCCAAGAGTGCTTACACGAGTTTAGAAGTTATGGGAAATGTCTAAGGTTTTAGAAGGTTTTTAACTAGAAAACCTGGCCCGTCGGCCGTTCCAGCGGTTCGGCCAGCGCTACCGCGCGACCGCTCCAGTGGCTCGGCCACTGCTGTAGCTCGACTGCTCTAGCGGCTCGGCCAGCGCTCCAGCGGTTCGGCCGCGCTTTCGCACGCGCGTCATGCGCGCACCAGACATCAGATTTTTCTGGTGTCTTCCAAACTTGAAATTCACCCTCAGAACCATTCCGGACACAAATCAAATAAGCAGATATATATAAAAACGCGCTACGAATGCCCTCGTAGCCTCAGAATTCCTATGAGAGGTCTCGTTGACTGAGTCAACCCCCGATACCTCAAAACTAACTTTCCAACCCAGGTCCCAAAATGCATCCGAGTGCATTGGGAACCGAAACGAATATGCACACAAGTTCTAAATGATCATCTGGACATCTCGGAATCGATGAATTTCCGAAAAAGGTCCGTTTATTCAAAAGTCAACTTTGAGTCAACTCATTTTCGCATAAAGCCCAATTTTTCTAAAAAAAAAACATTCTAAAGCCCACAACGATGCCTAGGAAGTCATGCCAACTATCTCCTCGGGTCAAAATAGTTCTAACAAGACTCAGGAACAGGTCAACGAGGTCAAAAATAGAATAATCACGGTAACGACAAAACGGGTCGTTACAGTGACACCCTTCACTCTTAATCTTTCCATCCTAGCCAATTACAAACTCAACCATGGGATTAGCACGGGACCCCCATATGCTTCAATTCATATTCTTGTAATTCACCATCATGAGGGAATGAAAAACCCCTTTATTGGAATCTGGTAAATGACTGCCAAAATTAGAAGACAGTATCTCATACATGAATGTAGTTCATATTCAAATATGTTTCATTTGCAAGTACAAAAAAGCATAAATTAAGCAAGCAAAAAGACAACAAACAAATATCAATTCTATTAACCATGTTATATCACAATACAAAACATAGAAATACATCATGCATCTTGTTATCCCAACCATTATAGAAGATGGTCGGCTTATTCTTTCTGTAATTCTGCACCCCGTTTCATTCTGCCAGTCAACAAACATTAGGAAGATTATACACCATTCATCGTAGGACCAACCAAACGATAATAAAACTGCAAAATGGGAGATAGATAAAGATGGGTAACATCTCTTTCATATTGTACATCATTAACACTTGCACCAAGCATCTGACCACTCAATTCATTTCCTGCAAAATAGAAAAAACGTTAATGAGAGAATAAGGAACCTCTCTGGTAAGGAGAGAGATCTACATCACTTGCAAGAAAACAGTAAAATGCTAAAGTCATACCAAATCCCATGAGTGTATCCAGTTGACCTTGGAAATAGTATATTTTCGAAAATAAGGGCCATGGCAAGAATAATGATTTCCTCCCATCACATGCTTATTGATTTGTTTTCTCCCATACAACCAATTGAGAGCCAAAAGTAAGAAGTACTCTGTAGCAAAAATAGTGCAACTCAGATGAATTTCAAGGGAAATCTTGAAATCATAACAAGTTCTTGCCAGTCCTATAGTTCTTTTTATTTTATTCTGTTAGATTACTCATAATACGTAGTATTCGAAAAATGATAAGAGTATTATTGATTTAAAGTGTCATTGTCATTCTAAAAAGAAAAAGTATAGATTTAAAAAGCATCGTATTCTATATTTTTAATTTGTTAAAATTTAGAATCAGAAATAGTTACTTAAAAGGTAATGGGTGCTAGTTCAAGATTAATTTCGACAGGAACATATAAAAGACTACTATATGTTATATCTATCTGCTCATTCTTCAATTTTTCAAATGCAAATTCCATATAGGAATATAGAAAATTTGGGTTTTAATAGTGCTAATTAGATTTTTGCTTGGGCTAGATGCGGAATGCTCTAATTGTAGGAAAAACACTCATATTATTGGAACACAAATTACACCGACTGATACTGCACCAACGGCGCACAATTTGTACCTCCTGAGAGCAATGATTTCAAGAGCTATGAAGTATTGAGACTAATAATTATGGACTTTGGAGAGCAGAGGAGGTACGTATGCATAATAGTAAACGATGACTACTTGACACATATGGATAAAAAAGCGTAAAATTAAGCTTGTACTACTATTATATAGATATTTTTCCTATAAATGGAACAATATATGAACCTTTTCTGCTTCTCCATGTATCTCATATTTGAAATTCCTCTGCTTTCACCAAGAAGTAATGCAAATGCCTATACATTAAAAACCAACAAATTATAAGAATAACCAAGAATAAAAAAAAAAAAAAAAAAAACGGAGCACATAAAAATGGGAAGACAAAGGAAGTATAGGAAAACATCAGGACTAAACATGGCAACAACAAAAAAAGTAGGAATTCCGTGCACATATCTACAACCATATACCAGACAAAGCATCGAAAATTGAAAGCAATATCAAGCCAATAGAACATAAAATCACCAATTCTATCCATTGATAAATCTTCAAATATCTTTCACTAATATACAATTTACATGAAATATCAAGAAGCTTTAAAGAAAATAGTGAAGATCAAGGGTGTGTTTAGTGTTGACACCTAATTTTTTATCTCTCATAATTTATTTTAATTGTTCAAAATGCCTGAATATTAAATGGGGTGATAAATATTTGTTTTATATAAAAATCAAATGATTTAATAGACTATGCATATAATATTTTACCTTTAGTGCTTAGTAAAATAATTTCTATAACAAATCTTGGAAATTATTTCACAATAACTAATAAGGCATTTTACTAAAAATAGTGTGGAGTAGCTATTTATTTAATTATGCAAATATCAGAATTTTAATTAGCAAATATTTACCCCCCATTTCAGTTCAAGGAAATTGAGTAATTTAAATGAACAATCATTTTACCCCCAAAATTTTAATTCTCTGCATAATCAATTTATGTGGACAATTCTCAAATTGATTGTAATTAATTTAGATAAATTAATTATGATTATATTTGTTAATTGCCTATTATGTGTTTAATTACAGCTATAATTGAAATAGTCAATTAGATTAGCCAAATGGAGCCATAATTGAAAATAGCAAGTCCATGCTTTAATTCAATTAAGGTCATCCCTGTATTTTTTGTGGAAAGTCAGTCATGTTCTCAAGTTAATTGGTTGTTTAGTTTCAATTTAATAGCAAATCAATTACTTTAATTGCTTTTTTCACGTACCCATTAATTCGTTCTTTTATTTCTTGTCGCATTGGTGTGTGTATATATATATATATATGAATTCTCTGCATAATCAATTTATGTGGACAATTCTCAAATTGATTGTAATTAATTTAGATAAATTAATTATGATTATATTTGTTAATTGCCTATTATGTGTTTAATTACAGCTACAATTGAAATAGTCAATTAGATTAGCCAAATGGAGCCATAATTGAAAATAGCAAGTCCATGCTTTAATTCAATTAAGGTCATCCCTGTATTTTTTGTGGAAAGTCAGTCATGTTCTCAAGTTAATTGGTTGTTTAGTTTCAATTTAATAGCAAATCAATTACTTTAATTGCTTTTTTTCACGTACCCATTAATTCGTTCTTTTATTTCTTGTCGCATATATATATATATATATATATATATATATATATATATATATATATATATATATATATATATATATATATATATATATATATATATATATATATATATATATATATATAACAAGGGCAATTCGCAAAATTGCCCTTTTTTTGGGGTGGTCTTTAAATTTTGCCCCTCATATTTGAAATCTTTAAATTTTGCCCTTCGGCTAAATTCCGTGGTTCCAGGTTCGAACCTCCACACAGTCAAAATTTTAAAAAAAATTCGCAAGGCAGAGTTTAAATTTCGCTATGCCCCCATCGGCATACACTTGTGACGGAATTACCAAAGTTATGCCGGACCCGACATACTTATGCCTTATGGGCAGACTTGACATAAGTATGTTGGGTCCGACATAATTTTGGTAATTCCTTCACAAGTTTATGCCGGTGGGGGCATACGGGCAAACTTTTATAGTATGCCACATAAGGCGGAATTTTTGCTAAAGGCATAACTAAAAGTTTGCTTTATAAGGCAAAGTCTATACCTTAAGAAAAAGTTCTGCCTTATGGGGCATACTTTTGGTTATGCCTTAATTAAAAATCTGTCCCATAAGGCATAGTTCCTTAAGGAAAAGTTTTGCCCCATAAGACATAACTAAACTATGCATTGAGGAAAAGTTATGCCCCTCCGACATAACTTTAGTTTTTCCTTAAGGACTTTATGCCGGATCCGACATACACTCCCCTCAGCCCTGCCTTGCGAAATTATTTTTTTATTTTATGCCTGAGCGGGGGTTCGAACCCAGAACCTTAGGTATCCAAGTGAAGGGCAAAATTTAAAGACCACAAATATAAGGGGCAAAATTTAAAGACCACCCCAAAAGAAGGGCAATCCGTGCAAAAAAATGATATAACATTGGGGCGCACCTTTTTTTTTAAAAAAAACAAAAGAGGGACCGAGTCCAGCCCAATAAGGGCCAGACCCGGCCCAATAGACAATTAAAGAGGGGCAAGGGCCCCTTGTCTATTTTGTTTCCTCAGCCAAACGACCCTTTGCCCCCTTTTCCCTTTTCTCTTTTCCCCAACCCTAGCCGCCCCATCCCCACCCCGTATCTCTCCTCGTCACGGCCTAAAAATGGCAACATACAGACCTGTTTTTGCTTTTTTACAGAGCGTGTAGGAGCAAAGAAGGAGATCATTAATGGCTGCTCCTTCTTTCCTCCAAGGGACTCCCTAACAAAGGTAAAGTCAATACTTTCTCTTTCATTTTTCTTGCTTTACAACGGTCCATGACTTATTTCCTCTAATTACCTTTGTTGTTTTGCGAATTTGAATCCCCAAACTTGATTGGTTCAATGGTGACCACGAGGATCTGTTGAGGTTGGGAAGGATCTGACCCTTTATTTATTTTTTACACTCGATCTACACCAGACGATGATGGTTGTGAGGAGACAAGTCCAAAAAATGACTTGTCCCACATCGTTGCGGGTAGGGTTTGAAAGATTTGGGGGTTTTCTATATAAATGGACCCCAAATGACGTTTGAGAAAAAAGCAAGATTCGTATAAAAAACTCGATATTAGGTTTTTTTAACGAGTGAACGATATTTGAATTGGACGCTTAGTTGAATTTTCCTTAGTTTTGATCGAGTGTTTGTTTAAATTTTGGTTTTCATCTCTTCTCATAGCTGAGTCTTAGGATTTTTTGAGGAGCAAAGGTTCTACCAAATCTAAATCTCTTCTAGGCTTAAACTTCCAATCTCTTTTATTTTATTACATTTTTAGTTATGCTTTGTTAGTTTAGTATCAATTTAAGCTTAATGTAGTTAATTGCGTTTACCAAGTCGATTTTGTCTAGTTTAAATGAAGTAATTAGTTAAATAATAATTTTGTCTAGTCAGTGATGTTTGTTAACTTATTTGCTGGCTATGTTATTTAAATAATGTTTCTGTGTTGATGTTTTGATTTATATCAAGGATTGTTGTTATTGGGTCTAAATTATTGTTGTTATACTGCCAGCTTTAAACCTTTTGTGTATGACTTGATCCTGGTTAGTGCTTGTCTTATATGGCTTGAGCTTTTTATGAATCTTGCTGGTTAATTTGTGATGATTTGAAAGTTGACATGCTTAGACTTGTTTTTAAACAATAGTCAATCAATCTAGACAAGCTAACATTTACCTTGTGTTTAGTCTTTAGTTGATGTGAATTTCTGGAAAAAAACATTTTATTCAGCTTAACTAAGGCTTAATCCTATCTATGCGATTATGTAAAAATAGGATAAAAATAGTAAAATGGTGTACTGGTATTAATGTTTGGCTGTAGTTATATGATTAAGCAGGTTAGTAGTCAAACCTGATTATAATCCCAGTTTTAATCCATGGCTTGCTAAATCCACTTATAAAGTCCTATTAGGAGTTTGTCTTAGCTTATGAACTATGATGGTGTTCTAATTGAAAAGAAATAACTTTAAAAGGAGTTTAAACACCCTAAGTGACTGAAGTAATGACTTGTCTGGATCCTTGTTCTTGTCTAGGGCACTGGATTGCTTCCTTTTGTTTTTTCTGTGGATTGAAATCTCCCCTTTAACTAGATGTTGAACTAAAATCAGTTTATGTTTTTCAAACCTGAGCATTGTCAGTCATTTTGTCACTATATGGTCTTTGAATATAGATATGTGTGGCCTGTGTCGTGCTAATAATAATAATAATAATAATAATAATAATAATAATAATAAAAAAAAACTAACTTAATTTGATAGGGTAAAACTTGCCAGCTGTTCTATTGTTTTGCCCAAAGACTGATTCACACCTATCCTTATGAAACACCTGTTTGAACTTATGTTGTTGTGCCTCATTTGTTTACTAAAGGGATAACTAAGTATGTTGTTTGTATAGCCCATGTCTGGGTAGGACAAGTTGCTTGAATCTGTTGAAGTGAAGTGTTATTTCTCTTCATCCCTTTTTCTCCCAAATACAGATTAGCTTGGATGTGGATTTCCATACTTTAGTTGACATTCTAAAAACTATTACATGATAATTCATTTGATTCATGCTTTGATGAATGATCTACAAGATCTAGTAGTTGTGTTAATTGGTAGCATTTAAGTCTGCTTGCTAGTTAGATATATGTTCATCTCACCTTTCTTTTGTTGCTAACCTGGAGAATGTTCTCATGAATATGCTGAGTGTATGCTGGACTTCTATGTGTGGTTATTGCACACACACAATGCACTAGTTCTGGTACTTGTTTTATCCCAAATGAGACTGTAGAGTAGTTTTTTCTTGTCTTTACTATGCAACAGTTTATTGGATTATTGTATTTGGTTCTATTTGAGTCCAATAAGACTGTAGAGTTGATGATAAAATAGTTAACTTGTTTGATGGGTTAGTTGATATTTGTGTGTCTTGTTGGGGCTGTTTGTTATTACTATTTAACATATATTTCTCCTCCTATATACTATGAGTTTAAGCACATAAAGGGAGAAACAAAATAACACTTGAGATTAAGCTTGAACCTTCCCTGGTGTCTACCATGCCTGGGGTTCCTCGAAACCCCTTAGATCTTGCGTGGCATCAGGATGAAGGGGGCGAAAGCTTTCCCTTTTTGGCTGTTTTTTATGTCTCCATGGGTGTGTATATCATGGTATATTGGCTGATGATTATGTATATTCACTTCTATGGCATTGCCTTTTTGTCTAGTCAAGAAAATGATCCCGTGGATTTTTGATGTTGGGCCAATTTCTGTACTGTTTTAATGATCTTTAGAATTGCAAGGCATGTTGGTTATGTGCAAACTTGGGCCAATCCCTTTACTGTCTTCTGTCTACCTGGGTATATATATGCCCAGTCAAATATTCCATTAAATGATGTATATTAGAGTTACATGCCTTATACATATTTTTATATCAGTCCTTTATTTTCCTAATCCGTACTTGCCCTTTTCTTTGCTTGCATGAAACACTGTTCGATGGGTGAGTTGCATAAACCTTTTGGGCCAAGGGCCCAATACCCTTTCTTGATCGAGTCCGTGAGAAAAGTGGAAAGGAAGCTAATATTTGAAGGCCCAACTATGAGTAATAATAGCACTAATGGGGCAGGTAGCCCATTAGTAATTGAATTTCTTCTTCTCTGTTCATCTTATTTGTTGCAAGTTTTTTTTTTTTTTTTTTTGTAAAATTAAATCTTATATTAATGAAACCTTATGGGATGTATAACTAGGGTCACCACCTAGTTAATTAGGTAATCAAGGTTAAAAGGAAGTGTTAGTCCATCATCTTTGGTTTTTAAATAATTGACCTCTAATAACATGCATTTTTTTTAAATATGATGAATTTTGGATAAAGACAATCCAGTGATTTTTGAAACTGAAATCAGTGTACAAATTACTAAGTGTTTTTTTTTTTTTAACAAAGAAGTTCATTTGGGAAACTGATGACAACAATGTAAATTTTAGACATAAAAAAAATGGTTTGTTTGAAACAAAAGAGCGTTTGTAGAACTGGATATTTGGACCTGGAAGTCCATACAAAAACTGGACTGAAATCAGTGATCTTTATTTTTAAGGAGGCACGTTTTGCTGGCTGTATTTTGGAAAAAAACTAGGCAAATTTTGGAATCCACTAAACCTGATGAAACTGAATTGTTATCTTTGGGATGAAGTTGGAAAATTGGACTTTACATGAAAAAGTGACATTTTTTTAGGCCATCCTTTGGGGCTAAATATTGTAACATTTGTGGACTAAAATTGCTCAGATTGAAAATGGACTTTGGGCTTGGTTTGAGGCTGGACGGATCTGGTTATGAGGATCACGGTTGGACTTATAAGGCTTCACTTAAATGGACCTAATAAAATGGACTTATATATATATATATATATCAAAATTGGAATATATTCAATATTTTCATATAAGCATAAAACTCGTAGGTACTAAACACATTTCGTTAAGACTAGAATAGTAGCGACTCTACTCGAGAGCGATTTCGGGTGTTTCCTAATTTGGAAACGAAGTGGGTTAAACACTTATGCGGATTTTTCTAAACTAAAACCCTTTTATAATTTAAGGGGAGTTTTTATCGAATTTTTTTTTTAAAAGGGGAGATGATAAACATAAAAAGTGCTATATTTTTTGTGGAAAACTTTAACACATAAACAAATGAATAAACCTTACAGTGAAGTTCGTAGGTCAATCGTATTCTACGGATCTTTAATATCAGGGTGCTTAAAACCTTCCCTGGGGGTTTACCAGAACCCTTACCTCAAATTCTGGTTCAAAAAGACTTTTTCTCGGTCTAAAAAACTCTTTAAATTCGATTTTCCTAATTTTTCTTTTGAATAAATTAGGTGACGACTCTAAAAACAAAATATCCAATTAGAGCACCAATAACCTCTTGATAGCTTTTATGCACCCGTGTAAAAGTGAACCTTAACAGATGACGACTCCGGTGGGGATGCTCTAGGCTCTAACCATAAGGTTTCACTATAATAAGGTTTATTTTACAAGTATTTGTTTATGTGTTACTTTCCGCAATTTAAATTAGCATGTATCATATCATAAAATTTCGCCACTCCTGGCAAAAAAATATGGTTTCAAAAGGGACACGCGGGATCGTGGTCTATCCTTCACTAAAAAACCCGAAACACCTTTTCTTTGGAACACGTTGAACGTTAAGTTGGTGTGCGGTCACCCAACGACCGACAACGGATCACCCCGAGTAGTCCGCTCGGGTCCAAGGTCAATTAAAAAAAATCACTCTCGCATAAGCCTAGGTTAGAGCTAAAACAAATCTAAATGAGAAGTAGATTGGGTGGTTTAGATATTTTAGACGTATCCAAACCCGATAAGGAGACTACCCCATGTCAAGTACGGTCTACGACCTGAAAAACATCGCATATCATATTATGTGCTATTTGGAAACGTTAAATGTGCCTATGAATGAAACCATTGCCCAGTGGGGGAGGGGGATTAACATTGGGTTTTGTTTTGTAGATGTCAATCAATTTGAACTTCGATATGGTTCTGACCGCACCTGAGCTGCTACGGATTTGGTGGGGCCAAATGTCCCCGGAAGAGAAAAGAGGAATCTTATGTCATTTAGAGAATTTTACATCGATCATGACTATGACCGGTTGTAAGGACTTGATAGAAGTAATTACTGAATTTTGGGATAGAGACTGGATGGTTTTTAGATTCGGGGACAACATTGAAATGACACCGACACTGGAGGAGTTTAGGGATGTGTTAACTAGCGTGGGCTCGGGGTTGAAAAGAAGAAAGAAACCCGACCAAAATGCTTTGATCCCAGAAAAACCTACCTACTCCCAAATTAGTAGAATGCTTTCCCTAAATTACTCCAATTAGGCCCATGGCCCCATCATACCCTTTAGAGAGTTGTACAGAAGGTCTGGAAGCCCGGATGGATTTGGGGAACATCCCGGAGAATTCAAAACTTATGCCAACTGGATGGCTACTAAACCCGAGTCATTTCAGTCACTCATGCTATCTTTTACGACATAACCCAAAAAGAAGAAACCAAATACTTTGAAATAACCCCAGTCATACTAGCCGATTTGTACCGAGCCTTGAGTCTCTACCGGAATCATTACAAATACTTCCAAGGTTGTAATTTGCTCCTGCAATGGTGGATTCTCAAACATATGGTCAAGGTTAGGGGTGAAAAACACTAAAGTAGGCCGACTGAAAGGAACAGTCTTCAGGATATTCGCCCGAACTTTGGAGAACAAAACAGACAAAGTTGGATATTCACTTTCTCCAGACTGAAAGAGGAAAACATCCAATGGATGTTCTATGACTTCGTATCCACCGAGGTTGTAGTTAAGGGAAGAAAGTGTCCATTGGTGCCGCTCATAGGAATTCAAGGGATTCTCCCTTATGCTCCTGCCCGGGTTCTAAGACAATTTAGGAGAATCCAAGTCGTACCCCATATTGGAGGTATGGGAGATTTCATCATAGACTACGACATTGATAGACCACCAAGGGCATTGGATTGTGTCTGAGAATGGAAGGGTCGCATGATTTGGGGTCCGACACCTTGGCTGAGGAGAGGTTTCGTCCGAGTTGTGTCGTAGAATATAAGGATTGGCGGAGGGCCAACTTGCAAGGCATACTTTATCCTAGGCCTATTCTCTATAGCTGTGTTCAAGACAAGGATTCATAAGTCGAGATCCGAGCCCGTCTGATTTAGAGAAGAGATGATGACAGAGATGCTAAATATTTAGAGAAAATTGAGCATGATAAGGCCGTCATAGAGAGTCTGAGGCATGAGTTGGAGCTTACCAATGATTGTTTGGTTGAGTTAGATGACCAAATGAAGAAGATTCTAGACGATGTTGCTTCACTGACCTTCGCACAGAAAGGGTTTCTTATGGAAGCAACTTTGACGTCCGCCCATCTTCACATCCAGACTACCCTCCAGAAAGCAAAGAAAGCCAAGACTGATAGAGATCGGGCTTCATCATCCACTACTGGATGACATTTCTGCTGATTTATGTTTATGCACTGTCTTTACTTTATCTTTTGTACCCCTGCAGGGAGGATTTTTTTTTTATGGGGCAATGGTTTAATTCAAATGGCTCATTTATGTTTCAACCGTTTAGTTATGTTTAAGAATGCGCGCAGTATAATCTTATGAACTGCTTTGTGTGACCCTATTTGCTTCCATATGTTTTGTTTAAATGCTCAATTGATCTCGAATACTGTCCACTCACTCAAAGAAAAACAATGAACAAAATACTTGCGCTAAGCCTAATGATTTTCTCAGAATTTGAAGATGAACAACAAAATTGCGCTTGTGCTCGAGGTCATGAAGAAGAATGAGGTTTCGCTGAGACGAAAGATTCAAGATCTCGAGAAACAAATTCGGATAGTAAAGACCAAGATTAAGGAGGCGGATGAATTATTGGATTCGGCGGAAAGCTCGCCTGAAAAACCTATCGAAGCTCAGGGAGAAAGCACCCTTGACAAGGGAAAAAGGCTTCTTGAGTACATCCCAATATTGAAAGAGTCCGAGGAAGAAGAAATGGAATTGGACCCACAAGAGCAAACCTGGCCATCAAAGGGGGCTGCCTCCGCTGCGCCTTCGAGCGTAAAAAGGGAAAAAAACTCTGCTGCACCATCAAGCCCTAAAGGGGAAGGAGCTTCTGCTGCGTTATCAAGTCCTAGGGAGGAGCCCATAGAGCAAATGAAGTATGCTCGGCCAGCCTTACCCGAATGGTGGGATATTGCGATCAAAGCGTTGGATTGTCCCTACCAAGTCTCACCTCAGCAGGTTACGAATGAGGAGATGATGATCAAATTCCAAAGCAAAGGAATAGTCAATATCTGCTTTGATAGGTTGCTACCTTGCCCTCTGGCCTTCGCACCTAAGAGATGCCATTATCACCAGGATCAGGCTGGGCATACCCTCAATGAATGCTTAGCCTTCATAAGAAGACTCATCAGACTGATAGATGAGAAAAACATCACCAAGATGTGGGGACCGCATTCCCTATTGATCCATGACAACATCATTCCAACTGAGGGGATTACTCGGAACACTCGTATTTGGCATTACGACTTCACAGTGTTCAGAGACTCTTATGCCAACATCTTCCGGAAATTGGTCAGTATTGGGAAGATTTGCCCCATCAGAACCAGAAGAGCTCAAACTGAGGGAGTTGGCCGTCGCAAAATGTGTCTGTACCACTCCGGAGCTTTAGGTCATGACATAGAAGAATGCGATGCGTTTAAATTTGAGTTGGAAAATTTGGTCCACAAGGGAGCCCTTTGGTTGGTGCTCCCTTCTCAGTATTAGGATTTGGGAGCCTTAGGGCCAGGAAAGGTTGGACGGACAAACAACCTATATTGACCTCAAAAGAAAGGTCGCTTTTTGGGTAGTTTTAAGGGATTCCATTTTTTGTATTTAACACGGATTTATCCCCCCATTTTATGTAAACGGAACTGCGCCGAACTGATGTATCAAGGAAGGATACGCAAGAAGCCTCTATCAAACCTGGTCACGGGTAGGTTTAGGATTATTTTGATATAAGCCGAACTACGGAAAGGCCTGACTTCTCGCGGAGGGATATGTAGGAAGTCTACGTAAGACTCAGTCCCTATATATTATAAATATTATATTCCCCTCACTTAAACAAAACTCAAGTACCCCGAACTCAGTACAAGAGATCAATTAGGCATTTGAATCAAACATATGATCCTTTCTGTGCTAAGTGTTTTAACTACCATTTATATGTGATATCTTGCTTTTCTTTCCTTTATTCTGACGAAACTAACTTTGTTTGCCTTTGAGTTATTCTTTTCTTATAGAAAGAGAAGTTGATTCGTGTTCACACTGGCATACTTCACAAGGTCTAAAGCTGCAATAGGATCGTTATCCCTACAAGACAAAGGCAAAGAGAAAATGACTGATACTTCAGGGAACGAAACTACCCCTACTGATATCACTCTCAGAGAATCACCTCTGCGAGAGCTGCCTGAGTCATCAACCACTGAAGACGTCATGAAAATGATGTTTGAAAAGATCGCCCATCTTCAAGAGGAAGTGGCGCGAAAATAAGTTGCTAATACTGCCCGAGCGGCCTCTGTTGAAGAAAGAAGGCCTCCAACATTTTTTCCATCTCTGAATTCGCCATTACCAGATCATTTCCCTACTAGGTCTGTTGTGACCACCATTCCATTTACCCCGATTGATGGACACATTGGCGCTTCAAGCTACATCCTACCACCACTTAACACCAACCAAATACCCAGGACCGCCCACTCTATCCCCTATTACCCAATGCCACAAAACACTTACCCTGGCATCACTATACAACAAAGCATCACCCCACTACCAACTAACAAAAGCACTCCGATTTCTCGAATTCGCTCTGTTGTTTCCTTCCACACACCTGTCACACCAGGTACCTTCTCGCCTGATCAAGAAATCAATCACTATGAAGAGATGGAAAAGGCTTGGAAGGCCGAACAGGAAAAATAGGAGGAAAGGCTTAAGCGGAAGATGACCGCAATGTTGGACCGATCTATGAGGACTACCTCACTGGCACAGGTCTAAGTTATGATGATTTGTGCATGCATCCCAATTTGAATTTACCCTAAGGCTTCAAAGTACCCCGATTCAAATTGTTTAACGGGACGGGCAATCCTAAAGCGCACCTGTGGGCCTACTACGACCAGAATGGTTCACGGCGCAAGATACACGCCGTTGGGTCACATGGGAGGACATGGCCGCTGCTTTCATGGAAAGATTCTATTTTAATATGGAGACGGTACCAGCTAGGTATTATCTGGAGAAAGTGAAACACAAATCCACCGAGAACTTTCGCGGATATGCAAGCAGGTGGAGAACGGAAGCTGCCCGAGTGCAACCTTCTATGGGGGAAGAAGAACTTGTTTCGATTTTTATCCGCTCGCAAGAGACAGACTTCTACGATAGAATGCTTTCAATGGCCGGGAGACCCTTCTCTGAATTGGTCAAGATGGGCCAGGCCATAGAAGATGGTCTTAAAATCGGCCAAATCATAAGCATGACTGGAAAATCTGTTGGTTCAAGTTCAACCGGGTTCATGCGCAAGAAGAAAGAAGACGTGGCTAGCATATCCCACACCCCTAAGCCCAAAAGAAGGGAAGATTTCCCGATGGGAGCATATGCTTCACCTCCTCCAAATACCTATGTACCCACCCCTTACAACACGGCGCCCATATATTTCGCGCAACTAACCTTCCAATCACCACCCTAAAGTTACCAAGATCCACCAAATACCTTCCAATCACCCCCACCAAATTACCAAGCTCCACAACCAAATTATCAGACTCCCCCACCCATCTACCGTATCCCACAAAATAACCAAACCAATGCTTATCAGAATCAACCCCCACCAAATGCCTATAATGCACTACGTCCAAATTTTGAGAAGAAACCCCCTCGGGTGTTCACTCCGCTAATGGAATCTCGGAACGATTTGTTCAAAAGGTTAAGCACGACTGGAATGATTCAAGTGCTTCCACCAAAGGCCGTTGATCCAAAGAACCAGTTTTACCGAGCTGACCAAGCATGTGCCTATCACTCCAATGGCATAGGGGACAGTACTGAGGATTGCATTAATCTCAAGTACAAAATACAAGATCTGATTAACCGAAAAGAAATTGTGCTCCAAACGGCCCCTCCAAATATGAACACCAATCTTTTGCCGAACTATGGCAACAATGTAATTCACATGATTGAGAGAGAAGAAGATTGGGTCGCAGGAAGGTCCACAATCTGCGATTCTCTGAAAGAACTTGAACGTACAGTAGCGTCACTGTCCCTACAGGAATGCCTGCAATTTAACGTATTAGTCGTTGCACCAGTAATAACACATATTGCTCAAGTGACTCCGACGCCGCCTCGGAAAGAGTTTGTAGTCCAAATGGCCACCGCACATGGTAGCACAACATCAGAGAAATGTTATACTACTGGAGACCTAGCCCAAGGGGGACCCCGAAGAGAAGGTAATCAGAAAAAGGACCATCACTGAAGGTGAAGCTGAAGAATTTTGGCGCCATATGAAGCTAAAGGAAAACTCCATCGTCGAGCATTTAAAGAAGACACCAACCCAAATATTAGTGCTAGCATTGCTGCAGAGTTCACCCCAAACCCTTCTTGCTATAATAAAGGTGCTGGAGGAATTTCATGTCCCAATTGGAACAAACAGTGAAAATCTGGTCGAAATGGTCGCCCGTGTTATGTAGGAACATCAAATTGCCTTCACAGAAAAAGAGTTGCCCAAGAAAGGCATAAATCACAACGAAGCGTTGCACATCACTATTATGTGTTGCAATAAAGTGGTAACCCGGGTGTTGATTGACAATGGGGCAGGACTTAACATTTGCCCCGAATCCACTCTGACTCATCTAGGGTGTGACCTCAGAAATGTTCGTCAAAGCCACAGTAACATAAGAGCATTTGACAGAGGACGTTGTGATGCCACTGGAGTAGTTGAATAGGATTTTCAAAAAGGACCTGCTGAGTTCACCACTGAATTCCAAGTCATGGAAATACCAACCAATTACAATTTGCTTCTGGGAAGACTATAGATCCATATGGCAGGGGCAGTACTATCCACGGAGAAGCCAGCATGCACAATTATCTAGACAATTCAGTACCTGTCATTGAAGCCACACCCAAAGGAACGGATTTCTATGTCATGGAGTTAGTAGGAGCGGCCCACAAGATAGACTCCCTGGAAACTCCCATGCCAGCGGTTTATAAAATGATCTCTTCCACCATGCTTCTAAACGGGTTTGAATCAGGAATAGGTTTAGGGAGGAATCTACAAGGCATCACTAAGCCCATTCCTATCCTTCAAGATAATTTTCGCTTTGGGCTTGGTTACATCCCAATAGAGGCAGAGATACCTACCAAGAAGAGACAAAAAGGTTGCAGATCTCTGCAAACCCATTCCAAATATGTACCAGTCATTCCTCGAAAAAATGCCTGTGCCAGAGGATCCTGACATTAAAGAAGGGATAAGGATGCTATTCCAAGAGCAAGATTGCTCTATGATTCTGGAAGAATGTGCTGAAACACCCAGCATCAGAGAGGCAGAACCAGGCGAGCAGCTGTCCAACTGGACCTCTACCCCGCTGCTGGCTCTTCAGTAGAGAAAGATGAATTTATTTTTGAAAATGGGGGGAATCGGTCGAGGCCCGATTACTGACCCTCTTTGTCATTTACATACTTCGTAATGTTTTCAAAAAGCGGAAATGGCTTGACCTTAGCCAGGACCACAGTTTGTATTCCTAAATATTTTTAAATTAATGAAAGCCATGATTTATTAAAACTGTTTTATTTGTTGCACGCATATTTATACTAACATATTTTGCCTTAAATTTTCTTTTCATTAATGGAAACAATAAGCAACCTTAAATGTCATGACATGTTGCGAAATGAATGAGTCGGGCATCATAGATGAAGAAGAATATGAGGAATACGACGAGACCACAATGGTATTCGAGGGTCTCACAGAGCAAGTAGAACAATTGGGAATGAGCAGAAGCCAAACCTGGATGAAACAGAAACCATAAATCTAGGTGATGAGGAGGATGTCAAAGAAACAAGGATAAGCGCACACCTAGATACCCCTCTAAAAAAGGAATTGATAAGTTTGCTAAGGGAATACGTGGACGTCTTCACATGGTCATATGCCAACATGTCAGGGCTAAGTACCAGCATAGTGTCTCACAGGCTGCCCATCAATGAGGGTTTTGCTCCAGTAAAGCAGAAAACCTGACAATTCAAACCAGATCTTAGTATCTGAATCAAAGACGAGGTGGAGAAACAGATTGAGTCAGGAGTAGTGAAAGTAACATCCTACCCACATGGCTAGCCAATATAGTCCTGGTGCCCAAGAAAGACGGCAAGATAAGAATCTGTGTGGATTATCAAGATCTAAAGAAGTCTATCCCAAAGGATAATTTTCCACTCCCAAACATCCACATACTCATACACAATTGTGCCAAGCACGAGTTACAATCGTTTGTGGATTGTTTCGCCGGATACAACCAGATCTTAATGGATCGAGAGGATGCAGAGAAGACAACTTTCATTACCCCATGGGGAGTGTACCATTACAGGGTAATGCCCTTCGGCCTCAAGAACGCCGATGCAACATACATAAGAGCAATGACTACCATTTTCCACGACATGATCCACATAGAGATTGAAGTCTATATGGACGATGTCATTATCAAGTCAAGAGAAAGTTCGGAGCATACCACACATTCGAGGAAGATCTTCAATAGACTCCGGAAGTTTAATTTGAAATTGAACCCGGTCAAATGTGCGTTCGGAGTACCGGCTGGAAAGTTATTGGGATTCATAGTCAGCCAAAGGGGTATAGAGCTAGACCCAACAAAGATCAAAGCAATCTAAGAGTTGCCTCCTGCTCAAACTAAGAAAGAAGTCATGAGTTTCCTGGAAAGGCTAAATTACATCGGGCGGTTCATAGCTCAATCCACCATCATTGTGGAGCCCATCCTTAAGCTTTTGAAAAAGGACGCTCCTACAAAATGGATAGAGGAGCCAAGAGGCATTCGACACTATCAAGAGATATTTGTCCAACCTACCAGTCCTGGTACCACCAAGGCCTGAGAGTCCTTTGCTGTTGTACTTGTTGGTTGCTGAAAAGGCATTTGGATGCCTGTTAGGACATCACGATGAAGAAGGGAAAAATGAGCGTGCCATTTATTATCTGAGCAAAAAATTCACAGCCTGCGAGGCGAGATATACGCTGGTGGAAAAAATTTGCTGTGCTCTAACTTGGGTAGCTCAGAAATTGAGGCATTATTTGTCTTCATATACCACCCACCTCATATACAAGATGGATCCGTTGAGGTACATATTCTGCCAGCCCATGCCCATCGGAATGTTGGCCAAATGGCAGATGCTATTGAGTGTATTCGACATTGTATACGTAGCCCAGCAAGCCGTTAAAGGATAGGCTTTGTCTGACTTACTAGTCGCGAGCCCGGTGGATGAAGAACTTGAACCACTTCGTACCCATTTCCCAGACGAAGGGGTATTAGCTATACAAGAAGGAGCAGCAGAATCCTATACTGGCTGGAAATTGTTCTTTGACGGAGCCGTGAATTACAAAGGTTCCGGAATCGAAGCGGTCTTGATATCGAAAAATGGGCGACACTGCCCCATGGCTGCTAAGCTCAAGTTCCGCTGTACCAACAACATGACTGAATACGAAGCCTGCATACTAGGTCTCAAAATGGCACTAGATATGGACATTAATGAACTATTGGTCATTGGAGATTCCGACTTACTGATTCACCAATTACAAGGCGAATGGGCCACCAAAAATGAAAAAATCTTACCATATGTGAACTTGGCACAAAGATTGTGCAAGAAGCTCCGAAAGATTGAGTTTCGACATACGCCAAGGGCCCAGAATGAATTTGTTGATGCACTGGCCACAATAGTGTCAATAATCCAGCATCCTGAAAGCAGTCACATCGACCCGCTAAGGATAAGTATGAAAAAAGAACATGCCCACTGCTGCTATGTGAAAGCTGAGCTAGATGGCAAGCCGTGGTACGGCGACATCAAAAATGTATCTGGAAGGACGGGAATACCTCGAAGGCATTACAAATGGACAAAAGAAGACCATCCAAAGAATGGCAAATGGTTTCTTCCTAAATAAAGAAGTGCTATACAAACGAACGCCTGATTTGGGTCTGCTCAGATGTGTAGATACCCGCGAAGCCACCAAACTTCTAGAGGAAGTATGATAAGTTGGTATTTTACCAACTTATCTCTGCTTTAATCTTATATTTTTGCTATGTTTGCTTGAGAAAATAGTGCATTTAATATCATTTACATCTATTTTACAGGTTTATGTGATTTAAAAGTGATCGGAAGAAACCAAGTGAAAATAAAGTCAAAAAGAGGTCAAATTGGACAGATTTGCAAAACTGTCAAAACTGGACAGTTTTGCAAAAACGGGACAGATTCGCAAAAAACGGGCAGAATTGCAAATCTGAAATATGAGGCATAAAAGAGAGGCTTAGGGCAAAAACATTATCATCTTTGGCACAACACACAAGTTCTTGGAGGCTAGGGTTCATCACCAACACCTTGGAAGAGGAGATTTGGAAGCACCCAATGAGAAATTCTTTACCCATTTCTTCTACTCTTGCTTTGTATTGAATATTTTTGTGTGTAGTATTTCATTTCAATACTTGAACCTTGTTTATGGAAGTATATATTGTTTAAGTTTGGATTGAATCTCTTGTTTTGCTTATGTGTTGAATGATTTTATTCCTAATGAAGTGGGTTATTGTTTCTTTAATTAATCTCATGTTGAATGATTCTTAAGGGAGTAGCTAACCCTAAGACTTGCCCATTTATTTCGGTTTAAACTTGGAAGAGGCAAACTCGGGATTGGGAAAGATTAATTAACAAGAATTTGGGGCGTTAACCCTCATCTAATGGAAATCGACCTAGGAATAGGCGACACCACTGTAGCCATATTCGGGTGTTCTTAATGCTCCTAATTGCTTTAGGGATATTCAATTAGGTAGTCTAGTTAGTCTTCGGAAGAAGCTAATTTAGAGTCATTATCCGAGGCTAAGTAATATAAACTCACCATTATTTGTAAATCATGAAATACATTGGATCGTTACTTGAGCGTAGTTTTCCTTGTATCCATGCTTGTGGCCATTGATCATTTTACTTGCTTTCTAGGTTAGTTTACATTTTTGCATTAGTTATAATTTTCTCTCAAACAAAACCAAAATATTATCCATCGTTTGGCTTTAGCTATCATTGGTGAAAATTCCTACTTTTCCTAATCGCCTACATATTGTTCTCTGTGGGATTCGACCCCGACTCATAGTTGGGTAAAATATATTTGCATACGACCGTGCCCATTCTAATTAATAGGGTGGATTTGGACGTAATCAAAGTACATGCGGGAACATGTGGACCCCACATGAATAGATTCGTATTAGCAAAAAAGATTCTACGAGCTGGATATTATTGGATGACTATGGAGAGTGACTGTTGCAAGTATGTGCAAAGGTGCCATCAATGCCAGATCCACGGTGATCTGATCAAAGTCCCTTCACGTGAGCTTAACGCTATGAGCTCACTATGGCCTTTCATCGCTTGGGGCATAGATGTTATTGGACCCATTAAGCCCGCAGCCTCGAATGGCCACCGGTTCATTTTGGTTGCCATTGACTATTTCACCAAGTGGGTGGAAGCAACGTCTTACAAATCAGTAACAAAGAAAGTGGCGGCAGACTTTGTGCGAAACCACATCATATGTAGATTCGGTGTGCCCGAGTCCATCAAAACAGATAATGGAGAAAATCTGAATAGCCACCTGATGAAGGATATCTGTGAGCAATTCAAGGCCACCCATCGAAATTCGATAGCTTACCGGCCGCAAATGAACGGAGCCGTAGAAGCAGCCAATAAGAATATCAAGAGGATAGATATTAAGGAAAATGACTGATAATCATAAGGGTTGGCATGAGCAGTTGCCTTATGCTCTGTCGGGATGCCGTACTACGGCCAGAACTTCAACAGGAGCAACTCCATACTTGCTGGTCTATGGAACTGAAGCAGTCATACCTGCTGAAGTTGAGATACCTTTCCTGATGTCACGGCCTAATTTAGGATCACACGGGCACTACCCTTCCCTCCTCGGTAGGCGAACCCTTAATCAATACACAACAATCAAGTAAAGACAATTTGAATATTCCAAAAGCTAAGTACTATTAACAGCGGGAATCAATTGCTTAATAAACTCTAAGATGGAAAATATTTACAATCGTTAAATAGATAAGGACGCTTTAAGTTCCCAAGACCTGGTCTAGACTAGTACAAGAGCGACTAATGACTTCAGATTACCACTACATTCTAAGACTCAACCTCCGTCCCAGAATAAAATGGGAGGAGACCTTCCAGATAGACACCGCGTATTTCCACATATGCTTTGATCAATCACCTGAAACAATTTACACCCCAAAAAGGGTGTAGCAAGTGCAATATCAGTACAAACCACACGTATTGAGTAAGTATCATAGGCCGAAAATGGTTAGTAACACATATCATTAAAAGAATTTACAGATAAACATGATAACAACCCAATCAAGTCATACGCCTATCTACTACACACTGTATATCAATACCCTTAAGCATTAATTTCACTCTAATAATTCACCAGTCAAGCTCACAACGATCTCGGAACTCACATTTCATTAAATCGATCGTTTCAGTCTAGTAGTCAACTCATCATTAAGAAACCCATTATCCTACATCACATAGAGACCAAGCATATAACTAATCTTACGGACGGTCTATAGGATACCTCAATAAGTTCAATCAATAAATCTAGATCCAAGTACACGTCATTGCCTAAGTAAAGCATCTAATCCCAAATGTGCCAAGTCTGAATAAATCAATCCGAATCCAATCATCACAAGTAAACACCAAATCATCTCAAACAAGCCGTAATTCAATGCAATGCAAGATGTATCAATGTAATGCAATGCAAGATATATGAATACAATGCCATGCCATGGAAATGAGGTGTACACATGTACTCCGGACGAAAATATCGACGTCTCGATAGCATAACCCAGTGTGACTCACGAAGTCTAAGTGCCACCCGTCCCCGATATTTGCCCAATAGACAGACGGGACCCTGGCTAATTGCTCACAGGGAGAGTCTCACCGGCACTACTCTGGGGGACCTGCGGAGTCCATGCACTAACAACGATTAAGGGATATCATCGAAATCGGCTAGGCAACAACGATGCCAGAGTAGATCATCAGATATCAGCCATCTCACAATCACTCAAGTAAAAGAGTCTGTCAAATATCAGTTTCACACAAATTAACGATTCCAGAATTGAACCTCGGACATTGACCTCCTCATAATTACTCAAGTAAAAGAGTTTATGAAAATATCAGTTTCACTCAATCAACGATACCGGATCATCACCGGGTATCAGTCATGCATCATAAATGGATGAGAATGCGTGTATCAACATCAACAAACAAGCTCAATATCACAAGTACCAACAATGGGTTACGCCAACAATATATCAATATCACAATACCAACAGTGGGTATGCCAACAATGTATCAATATCACAATACCAACAGTGGGTATGCCAACAATATATCAATATCACATTACCAACAGTGGGTACGCCTACAATATATTCGAATCAAGATGAATATCAAGGTCTAATCTCTATTAATAATTCATGGCATCAAGCTAACACAATAGAACTGTCAAGCATAACATAACGGGGTGGCTAGTCCTAACACACAACAGGTCAATCAGTCGATATACATTATTACCACTTCCTTAAATCAGCCTATTAGCTTAGAACACCAATCTCACTCTACACTCAAAATCCTTCGTCACAACGCATTTAGAATTCAATCACAGACGTTGGTACATTTTATCCTCCCATTTATCCACTAGATTCACTATTAATGACATAACACAAGTAATCACATATTACGAGAAATTTTCATCATTAGGCACAAAATAAGTTTAATCCACTACTTCTAAGTCACATAAATCCACCGATATTCAAGAAACACCACATCAAACAACTTAAGGAGTCCACCGGCCACACGCTCAAACACACAAATCACACAACAATACCATCCTAAGGTTTCATCCCGAATCTCTAATTCCTACACATACATTCTCCCGTTCCTTCTAATATACGAAATATGAAACTAATCGGAGTTTACCGAAATAGAAGCCATAACCTACCTGGCAGTCGAACAGGCGCCACGAACCCACATCTTGCCTGGCCTTCGAAGTGTATCCAAATAGTCAAACTCTAGCATATATGAATTCTATGTAAGAAACCATGAATAATGATACCCATATTGGCTACTTTCTATTCGGGTCAAATTCCAACCCTTAATTTAGGAAAAAGGGGTCTCAAGGGCAAAACGGAAAATTTATGACCAAAATATCAAATTCAATACTAAAATGTCAAAACCCATTACTTTAATAATAGGAACACTCAATTAATTCTCAAAATCATCATTAATATGAAAACCCCCAAATTTGGGTCTAAGAACCCTAACTTTAATTCATGAAATTTAACTCTAGCATAGAAGATTATTGGTTAACAAGCCTAGATATATCATTATCTAGCATAAATAGCAACATTAACATCATTTATTTACAATCTAGGAAGCCAATTCATTTTTAGATCTCTTTCATGAAAAACCCCATAAACCCTTCTTAATTCTAGTCATTACAAGGTTGAAATCATGTTTAGATGATCATAATGGATAGATATAAGGTTAGAGCACTTACCCTAGGAAGACAATGGCTCTCTAGACCTTCAAGTTGCCTCTTAGAGTGCTTACAATGAGTTTAGAAGTTATGGAAAATGTCTAAGGGTTTTACCAAATATAAATGTATTCTAGTGCAGTGATACCGCTGCAGCGGCCATCGCGCTGCCCCAGCGGTGTCCAGACAGCTATGGCGGTCTAGCCAAAAAATGCACTTCACCGCCTCAGCGGTACCATCACCGCCCCATTAATGCCATTGCAGCGGTACTGGTGCCGCTTCAGCGGACACCAGCCGATCAAACACCAGAAACTAGTTTTCTGGTTTCGCCAATTCCATCCCGATACTCGACTATCGTATGAAACCCAACTTACACAAACAAAACATGCAGATATATATAAAAACACACTACGAACTCACCCGAGGTCTCGAATTTCCCAAATAGGTTCTCGTCGACCAATTCAACTCTCGGTCAAAGGTTCTCACTCAAGGTCAAGATTTTCTCACAAGTCAAAATAAACACTAACGAGGCTAAAAAATAGACAATAAGGGAAAAATCATGCTAATGACCAAACTGGTCGTTACGTCTGAGAATCGTTGAGGAAGCAGAATTAAAAAATGCTGAATGGGTCCGAGCTCAATATGAGCAATTGGCTTTGATTGACGAGAAAAGGATGGTTGTTGTCTGTCATGGTCAATTATACCAACAAAGGATGGCAAGAGCTTTCAACAAACGAGCCAGAACTAGGTTTTCCAAATCGGGCAACTGGTGCTCAAAAGGATTTTTTTCACATCAAGAGGAATATAAGGGGAAGTTTGCTCCCAACTGGCAAAGGCCTTACGTGGTCCGCAAAGTGCTCTCTGGAGGAGTGGTAGTACTGGCAGAAATGGACGGTCAAGAGTGGCCAAAACTGATCAACTCAGATGCAATCAAGCGCTACTATGCATGAAGAAGGAGCTTTTCAGTTTGTAATAGTACTCTCTGCTTGTAATCGTTATTCTATTTTTCTTGTATTAGTTATTTCCTTTTGCTTGTAATCATTTTATAATTGATAGGCTAAACAAAATACCTTTTGTAATATGAACTACGCAGTGACCTGATTTCCCCACGGTGGGATACATAGGCATTCCATTTGGGACCCGGTCACCTTATTAGTAAGCCAAAAGTCCATTATTTTGTTTCTGAACTATGTTCGACCTGAATTCCTGCTGCGTCAGGATACGTAGGCGCTCTTTGAGCTCGGTCGCATCAAAAGAAAAACCCCTATGGAGCCTCGGTGATAGGACTTCACAAAGAAGCAGAAACTGGTACATGCCCAACTGGGGAAGAGTTTTGAGAGGATCTCAAAAATTCGCGCCGACAAGCCACTACAGGATATTCACCTAACCCAGAACTCTAAACTAGGGCAGAAATTTTGAGAAGACCTCAAAATTTCCCGGAAGATTTAGCATAAGAATTGATGGATCGAGATTTAAACTGGGGCAGAATTTTTGAGAAAAGGTCTCAAAAATTCCGCGTAAGAAAACTAAAACCCCAGTCACGGAAGAAGAGGACTCCCTTATTCAAAATGCATGTCATGACAGTTAAAATGCTTTCATTTTTTCAAAATAGATATATTTGTAGTAGCATTACAAAATATAATTTCTCCGCATAATAAAAATATGTTTATCTTTCGAGTACCGGAGCTAAAAGGGTATAGGGGGAAGCCAAAGATGCGATAGCGCCGACAACACGGATCAACTTAAAATAGAAAAAACTAACCCATTTCTAATGCAGGTCCCCAGGACATCGAAAGACGATCCTTTTTCTAACCTTGCTTTATATACAGGAAACATTTCGCTAAAGAAGGTACAGACCATTGTTGAGATCCGACTTTCGGAGTATACAACGCCTGTGAAAGATTTTAGCTACCACCAAGGACAAAAGCCACAAAGGCTGAGAAAAATCAGAATACCATTAGGGTCAAGTATCTAGCCATGGGGGCTATAAAGGATCAAAGGCCATAAGTGCAAAACATCTAGCCACGGGGGCTATAAGTTTTTGAATGCCAAAAGGGCAATCGGACTATGAAAGCTTTGTCACTACGGCGAAGCTTCAACGACCAAAACCAACTATGGCTGAGCTTCGGTCCAGCCATAGGGGCTATGAGAGACTTTGAATTTCAAAAGGGCAAAATATTAAGCCACAATTGTTACAGAATGCTTGGAAATTGCTACAATGGTAGATGTTGGCCAGAAGGGTCATAGTAAAACAATACCGCACATCCGACTAAGAGGGTCACAACCGGAACAAAGGACGAAAGAAAAACGATTTAGCCGAAGGGGCCATATCTGTCATTCGCATCACTTCTTCTTATTTACCAAGAGGGCCATTGCATATCTATTTTTTGTTATTGAGAGGTCCATTGCACGTTTATTTTTCTGCTGCCAAGAGGGCGGCCATTCATACAAACTGCCAAAAGGGCCATTGCATGTTTATTTTCCTGCTGCCAAGAGGTCCATTCATACAAACATGCCAAGAGGTCCATGTATACAAGCTGCCATGAGGGCCATTGCACGTTTATTTTTCTGCTGCCGAGAGGGCCATTCATACAAATGTGCCGAGAGGGCCATTCATACAAATATGCCGAGAGGGCCATTCATACAAACTGCCAAGAGGGCCATTACACGTTTATTTTCCTGTTGCCGATAGGGTCATTTATACAAACATGTCGAGAGGGCCATTCATACAAACATGCCAAGAGGTCTATTCATACGAACAGGCCAAGAAGGCCATTTATTTTAATTGCCAAGAGGGCCATTTATTTCAATCACCAAGAAGGCTGTTCATACAGACATGCCAAGGGAGCATTTCATTGCAGTTGTCGAGAAGGCCATGCATATAAGCTACGGGATACAACAAGATAGCAAAGCAATGTAAAACCGGTCATGAGACCGCAATATTCCCCCACCCCCCCCCCCCCCCCCCCCTAAAAAAGACAAAGCGATGGAAAATCGGTCAGGAGACCGCAGTATTCGCTCAAAAGACAAGACGATATAAATCTGGTCATGAGACTGTAGTATCGTCATTCAAAAAATCAACATTACTCAGCAGATGGAAGTAGATTTGTAGCCTCCAGTCAGAGCAATTTGATCAAATCAAATCCAGACGGATTGAGGAGTAAACGTGGAACTTTCTCTTATGCAGCCGGTTGAGATAAGGTGCCTATGAGAGTCGAGCTCTCCGGCCAAGACTTGGAAGATAACCCCTCACTATACTCAGCCACACAAGATTGTTTATTGCTTATGTGCTTTGTTTGTTTTTACTCCGTGACCGATCAGACACACACCGGAACACATAAAGGTATTCCCACATAAGGGATACCCTTTTCCTCAGATTGAGTCGAACTACAAGTGACTTGATTTCGAAAAACAGGGATATATAGGCAGACTCAATGCTAGAAAGCCAGTCACACTCTCACCAATCACACCAGATTTCCCAGCTTAACGGTCGAAATATCTGAGAATCCGCTTTAATTTGCATTTAGAAGTAGTAATCATGTCGAACTACAAATGACTTGAATTCTCATGAAACCTGAGATATGTAGGAAACCCAGAAGCCAGGGTTCGACCATATAGTTTAAAAAAAATTGCATAAAATGAGGGGCAATATGACTTGGGTCAGTAAAAAATTAGGGTTGGTCAAATTTCGTTGCTTAGGGATGGTCCTGCCTTCCCCGAACAACGAAGGGGCAGTTGTTGACACCTAATTTTTGACCTCCCATAATTTATTTTAATTGTTAAAAATGCCTGAATATTAAATGGGGTGATAAATATTTGTTTTATATAAAAATCAAAATGATTTTATAGACTATGCATATAATGTTTTACCTTTAGTGTTTGGTAAAATAATTTCTATAATAAATCATGGAAATTATTTCACAATAACTAATAAGGCATTTTGCTAAAAATAGTGTGGAGTAACTATTTATTTAATTATGCAAATATCAGAATTTTAATTAGCAAATATTTACCCCCCCCCCCCCCCCCCCCAATTTTAGTTCAAGGAAATTGAGTAATTTAAATGAATAATCACTTTACCCCAAAATTTTAATTCTCTGCATAATCAATTTATGTGGACAATTCTCAAATTAATTGTAATTAATTTAGATAAATTAATTATGATTATATTTGTTAATTGACTATTATGTGTTTAATTACGGTTACAATTGAAATAATCAATTAGATTAGCCAAATGGGGCCACAATTGAAAATAGCAAGTCCATGATTTAATTCAATTAAGGCCATCCCTGTATTTTTTGTGGAAAGTCAGTCATGTTTTCAAGTTAATTGGCTGTTTAATATCAATTTAATAGCAAATCAATTTCTTTAATTGTTTTTTTTCACGTACCCATTAATTCGTTCTTTTATTTCTTGTCGCATTGATATATGTGTATATATTTGTATATATATATATGCATAAAACAATTGGGCAGCCCCCCCCCCCCCCCCCCCCCCCCCCTTTTTTTTTTTTTAAAAAAAGAGGGACCGAGTCCAGCCCAACAAGGGCCAGACCCAACCCAATAGACAATTAAAGAGGGGCAAGGGCCCCTTGTCTATTTTGTTTCCTCAGCCAAACGACCCTTTCCCCCCTTTTCCCTTTTTCCCAACCCTAGCCGCCCCATCCCACCCCGTCTCTCTCCTCGTCACGGCCTAAAAATGGCAACATACAGACCTGTTTTTGCTGTTTTACAGAGTGTGTAGGAGCAAAGAAGGAAATCATTAATGGCTTCTCCTTCTTTCCTCCAAGGGACGCCCTAAACAAGGTAAAGTCAATACTTTCTCTTTCATTTTTCTTGCTTTACAACGGTCCATGATTGATTTTCTCTAATTACCTTTGTTGTTTTGCGAATTTGAATCCCCAAACTTGATTGGTTCAATGGTGACCACGAGGATCTGTAGAGGTTGGGAAGGGTCTGACCCTTTATTTATTTTTTACACTCGATTTACGCCACAGGATGATGGTTGTGAGGAAACAAGTCCAAAAAATGACTTGTCCCACATCGATGCGGGTAGGGTTTGAAAGATTTGGGGGGTTTCTATATAAATGGACCCCAAATGACATTTGAGAAAAAAAAGCAAGATTAGTATAAAAAACTCGATATTAGGTTTTTTTAACGAGTGACCGACATTTGAATTGGACGCTTAGTTGGATTTTCCTTAGATTTTTTGAGGAGCAAAGGTTCTTCCAAATCTAAATCTCTTCTAGGCTTAAACTTCCAATCTCTTTTATTTTATTACATTTTTAGTTATGCTTTGTTAGTTTAGTATCAATTTAAGCTTAATGTAGTTAATTACGTTTACCAAGTCGATTTTGTCTAGTTTAAATGAAGTAATTAGTTAAATAATAATTTTGTCTAGTCAGTGATGTTTGTTAACTTATTTGCTGGCTATGTTATTTAAATAATGTTTCTATGTTGATGTTTTGATTTATAGTAATCAAGGATTGTTTTTATTGGGTCTAAATTATTGTTGTTATACTGCCAGCTTTAAACCTTTCGTGTATGACTTGATCCTGGTTAGTGCTTGTCTCATATGACTTGAGCTTTTTATGAATCTTGCTGGTTAATTTGTGATGATTTTAAAGTTGACATGCTTAAACTTGTTTTAAAACAATAGTCAATCAATCTAGACAAGATAACATTTACCTTGTGTTTAGTCTTTAGTTGATGTGGATTTCTGGAAAAAAACATTTTGTTCAGCTTAACTAAGGCTTTCATCCTATTTGTGTGATTCTGTAAAAATAGGATAAAAATAGTAAAATGGTGTACTGATATTAATGTTTGGTTGTAGTTATATGATCAAGCAGGTTAGTAGTCAAACTTGATTATAATCCCAGTTTTAATCCATGGCTTGCTAAATCCACTTATAAAGCCCTGTTAGGAGTTTGTCTTAGCTTATGAACTATGTTGGTGTTCTAATTGAAAAGAAATAACTGTAAAAGGAGTTTAAACAACCTAAGTGACTGAAGTAATGACTTGTCTGGATCCTTGCTCTTGTCTAGGGCACTGATTGCTTCCTTTTATTTTTTTGTGGTGTGAAATCTCCGCTTTAACTAGATGTTGAACTAAAATCATTTTATGTGTTTCAAACCTGAGCATTGTGAGTCATTTTGTCACTATTTGGTCTTTGAATATATATATGTGTGTGGCCTGTGTTGTGCTAATAATAATAAATAATAAAAAAAACTAACTTAATTTGATAGGGTAAACCTTGCCAGTTGTTCTATTGTTTTGCCTAAAAACTGATTCACACTTATCCTTATGAAACACCTGTTTGAACTTATGTTGTTGTGCCTCATTTGTTTACTAAAGGGATAACTAAGTATGTTTTTTGTATAGCCCATATCTAGGTAGGACAAGTTGCTTGAATCTGTTGAAGTGAAGTGTTATTTCTCTTCATCCCTTTTTCTCCCAAATACAGATTAGCTTGGATGTGGATTTCCATAATTTAGTTGACATTCTAAAAACTATTACATGATAATTCATTTGATTCATGCTTTGATGAATGATCTACAAGATCTAGTAGTTGTGTTAATTGGTAGGATTTAAGTCTGCTTACTAGTTAGATATATGTTCATCTCACCTTTCTTTTGTTGCTAACCTGGAGAATGTTCTCATAAATATTGTTGAGTGTATGCTAGACTTCTATGTGTGGTTATTGCACACACACACAATGCACTGGTTCTGGTACTTGTTTTATGCTAAATGAGACTGTAGAGTAGTTTTTTCTTGTCTTTACTGTGCAGCAGTTTGTTGGATTATTGTGTTTGGTTCTATTTGAGTCCAATAAGACAACAACGTTGATGATAAAATAGTTAACTTATTTGATGGGTTAGTTGATATCTGTGTGTCTTGTTGGGGCTGTTTGTTATTACTATTTAACATATATTTCTCCTCCTATATACTTTGAGTTTAAGCACATAAAGGGAGAGACAAAACAACACTTGAGATTAAGCCTGAACCTTCCCTGGTGTCTACCATGCCTGGGGTTCCTCGAAACCCCTTGGATCTTGCGTGACATCAGGATAAAGGGGGCGAAAGCTTTCCCTTTTGGGCTGTTTTTTATTTCTCCATGGGTGTGTATATCATGGTATATTGGCTGATGATTATATGGACCTTGGGCCTGGTTTAAGGCTGGATGGATCTGGTTATGAGGACCACGGTTGGACTTATAAGGCTTCACTTAAATGGACCTAATAAAATGGATATATATATATATATATATCAAAATTGGAATATGTCCCATATTTTCATATAAGCATAAAACCCGTAGGTGCTAAACACATTTTGTTAGGACTAGAATAGTAGCGACTCTACTTGGGAGCGATCTCGGGTGTTTTCTAGTTTGGAAACGAAGTGGGTTGAACACCCTTATAATATAAGAGGAATTTTTGCCGATTATTTTTAAAAAGGGGGAGATGATAAACATAAAAAATGCTATATTTTTTGTGGAAAACTTTAGCACATAAACAAATGAATAAACCTTACAGTGAAGCTCGTAGGTCAACCGTGTTCTATGAATCTTTAATACCAAGGTGCTTAAAACCTTCCCTGGGGGATCACCAGAACCCTTATCTCAAACTCTGGTTCAAAAAGACTTTTTCTCGATCTAAAAAACTCTTTAAACCTGGTTTTTCTAATTTTCCTTTTGAATAAATTAGGTGACGACTCTGAAAACAAAATATCCAATTAGAGCACCAACAACCTCTTGGTAGCTTTTATGCACCCGCGCAAAAGTGAACCTTAGCAGATGGCGACTCAGCTGGGGAGGTTCTAGGTTCTAACCATAAGGGTTTCACTATAATAAGGTTTATTTTACAAGTATTTTTTTATGTGTTATTTTCCTCAATTTAAATTAGCATGCATCTTATCATAAAACTCCGCCACTCCTGGAAAAAAACATGGTTTCAAAAGGGACACGCGGTATCGTGGTCCATCATTCACTAAAAAACCAAAATACCCTTTCTTTGGAACACGTGGAACGTTAAGTTGGTGTGCGGTCACCCAACGACCGACAACGGTTCACCCCAAGTAGTCCGCTCGGGTCCAAGGTCAATTCAAAAAAATCACTCTCGCATAAGCCTAGGTTAGAGCTAAAACAAATCCAAATGAGAAGTAGACTGGGTGGTTTAGATATTTTAGACGTATCTAAACCCGATAAAGAGACTACCCCGTGTCAAGTACGGTCTACGACACGAAAAACATCACATAATGAAACCATTGCCTAGTGGGGGAGGGGGATTAACATTGGGTTTTGTTTTGTAGATGTCAATCAATTTGAACTTCGATATGGTTCTGACCGCACCTGAGCTGCTTCGGATTTGGTGGGGCCAAATGTCCCCGGAAGAGAAAAGAGGAATATTATGTCATTTAGAGAATTTTACATCTATCATGACTATGACCGGTTGTAAGGACTTGATAGAAGTAATTACCGAATTCTGGGATAGAGAATGGATGGTTTTCAGATTCGAGGACGACATCGAAATGACGCCGACATTGGAGGAGTTTAGGGATGTGTTAACTAGCGTGGGCTCAAGGTTTAAAAGAAGAAAGAAACCCGACCAAAATGCTTTGATCCCAGAAAAACCTACCTACTCCCAAATTTGTAGAATGCTTTCCCTAAATTACGCCAATTAGGCCCATGGCCCTACATACCCTTTAGAGAGTTGTACAGAAGGTTTGGCAGCCTGGATGGATTTGTGGAATATCCCGGAGAATTCAAAACTTATGTCGACTGGATGGCTATTAAACCCGAGTCATTACGGTCACTCATGCTATCTTTTACGACATAACCCAAAAAGAAAAAACCAAATACTTTGAAATAACCCCAATCATACTAGCTGATTTGTACCGAGCCTTGAGTCTCTGTCGGAATCATTACAAATACTTCCAAGGTTGTAATTTGCTCCTGCAATGGTGGATTCTCAAACATATGGTCAAGGTTAGGGGTGAAAAATACTTAAGTAGGCCGACTATAAGGGATAGTCTTGAGGATATCCGCCCGAACTTTGGAGAACAAAACAGACAAAGTTAGATATTCACTTTCTCTAGACTAAAAGAGGAAAGCATCCAATGGATGTTCCATGACTTCGTATCCTCCGAGGTTGTAGTTAAGGGAAGAAAGTGTCCATTTGTGCCGCTCATGGGAATTCAAGGGATTCTCCCTTATGCTCCTGCCCGGGTTCTAAAACAATTTAGGAGAATCCAAGTCGTACCCTATATTGTAGGTATGAGAGATTTCAGCATAGACTACGACATTGATAGACCACCAAGGGCATTGGATTGTTTCTGAGAATAGAAGGGTCGCATGATTTGGGGTCCAACACCTTGGCTGAGGAGAGGTTTCATCCGTGTTGTGTCGTAGAATATAAAGATTGGCGGAGGGTCAACTTGCAAGGCACACTTTATCCTAGGCTTATTCTCTATAGCTGTGTTCAAGACAAGGATTCATAAGCCGAGATCTGAGCCCGTCTGATTCATAGAAGAGCTGATGACAGAGATGCTAAATATTTAGAGAAAAATGAGCATGATAAGGCCGTCATAGAGAGTCTGAGGCATGAGTTGGAGCTTACCAATGATTGTTTGGTTGAGTTAGATGACCAAATGAAGAAGATTCTAGACGATGTTACTTCACTGACCTTCGCACAGAAAGGGTTTCTTATGGAAGCAACTTTGACGTCAGCCCATCTTCACATCCAGGCTACCCTCCGGAAAGCAAAGAAAGCCAAGACTGATAGAGATCGGGCTTCGTCATCCACTACTGGAGGACATTTCTGCTGATTTATTTTTATGCACTGTCTTTACTTTATCTTTTGTACCCCTGCAGAGAGGAATATTTTTTTATGGGGCAATGGTTAAATTCAAATGGCACATTTATGTTTCAACCGTTTATTTATGTTTAAGAACGTGATAACGTCCAAATCCACCCTATTAATTAGAATGGGCACGGTCGTATGCAAATATAATTTACCCAACTATGAGTCGGGGTCGAATCCCACAGAGAACAATATGTAGGTGATTTAAGCAGATTAGGAATTATCACTAACAATAGCTATGCCCGAACGCATCAATGGTTGTTTTTGATAAGGTTTTTATAAAATATGGAAATATAAATTCTAATCTACAAAGCAAGTAAATTGATCAATGGCAACAAGAATGGAAGAAGGGAAAGTACTTCTCAAGTAACGATCCAATCTATTTCACGAATTGTAAATAATAGCAAGTTTATGTTATTTAGCCTCGGATAATGACTCTAAATTAACTTCTTCCGAAGATTAATTAGACTACCCAATTGAAGATCCCTCAAGCAATTAGGAGCATTAAGAACACCCGAATATGGCTACAAGTGGTATTGCCTATTCCTAGGTCAACTTCCATTAGATGAGGGTTAACGCCCCAAATTCATGTTAATTATTCTATCCCAACTCCGTTCTTCCTCTTCCGAGTTTCAAACAAAGTAAATGGGCGAGTTCAAAGGTTAGCTAATCCAATGAAAACATTCAAGAACAAGAATAATTAAAATAGCAAAAACTTACTTGATTAAGAACAATGCAAATGAATAAATAAGCACAACAAGAGTATCAATCTTAATTGTCACCAAGAGATTTCCATCAACAAGGATTAAAAAGAAGAGAGAACATTTTTATAGGAACCCTAGCCTCCAACTTGTGGGAGCTGCCAAAGATAATCTGATATTTTACCCTAGTTTTCTATTTATATGAACTGGGATGGAAGGCATCGTCAAAATCCGAGTTCTGGTCGAAAACGCTGAAAAATCCTTCAATGCGATCGCGCCACGTCACTGCGCGATCGCGTGTAATTGCTTCGTTTACGAATCGCGAACGCGCGAAGAGGAACCGCGATCGCGCAGGGTCACGGACGCGCGTGACCGCGACCGCGTGAACTAACTGCGCGTTCGCGCAGTGTCACGGACGCGCGTCACCGCGAGCACGTGATCTTGCCGCGCGATCGCGAAGAGCAATATTTCGCGAAAATTTCCAGAACTTCCAGTTATCCCCAGTTTTGTAACTTTTTTGCTTGTTTTCCACACTTAGGCTCTAGGGACCTCGTATAACCTGAAATATGACAAAAACCACGTAAAATAATACATACTTGCTTAAAAACAAGTAAAACTTATAGTTAAAAAGCATCGATTATGGTGTAAGTTCACGCCACATCAACACCCCCAACTTAAAGTATTTGCTTGTCCTCAAGCAAGCCATACAAACCACGACTCAATCTAATACCTAGATATCATAGAATAACAATGTCTATATTGGTTTTGACTCTGAACTACCGGCATGCATGTTTTTCTTCCAAGGACCACCCTAATTTCTGTTTTAAAGCAACATACACAACTCAAGAACACTACGACTAACCATGAAGCTTCAATGAATGACATCATATTATCGAACATATTATGGTGTACACAAACGCTACTTTAGGCGGTCACTTTATTTTGTTCAATTTTCATCCTTATGCCCTCACATAGACCAAAGAATGTCCCAACACACATATATACGACAAGAATGGGACGAAGACGAAAGAGAAGAGAAAAACACTCACACTCACAAAGAAAATTCATATTTACACATGCAAATACCATAGGCTTGCCCTTATTTTCTATGTTCTCATCCTAGGATTGTTCGGTTGTGATCTCATTAGGACTTGTTTCGGCTTGTAATGTAGGTTTAGGGACGGGTCGGATACTTTTTGGATATTAGTGACTCACCCTCATTGAACACTACAACATCTTTTCACCTTAGTTCGCCTCTTTTCTTTCCACCCCTTTATTTTCTTTCAGTTTTCAACCTCGATGTGGTTTTACTTCTAACCAACCTAGAATTCTTTTTGCGTTACAGTTTTCTGATTTTTATATATATATATATATGCAGCTACCACATCGAATCTTCACTAGCAAACTCCACCACCCCCAACTTATGTTTTGAACATGTACTCCACATTTAATTCACCTCCAACTTAGACATTTTGCCTCATCTAATTAATAGCATCAAGGAGGGAACGGGTGTGAAGATGAATTAATTTCACAAAGGGTAAGGTTTCATAATTGGCTAGCCAAGAAAAAGGTTAAAAAGGCTCAAAAGGGGAAACTAGGGGTATTTTCAGCTTTTGGAGAGGCTTATTTAGGCACAGTGACTTATTTACCCAAAGAAAGCCTAAGATCATTTCACAACCAAACTAACTTTCGTATTTCAAACAAGACCAACCGGGCAAGTTCTAGATTATACATGCATAAACAGAATCAAACTAACACTTCACACACACATCGGCATAAGGGCAATAATTTTTACACTTGTGACCTCCTAAGTAGTAATTCATCACACACAACACCCCAATAATCACAATGTCATATAAAGAATCAATCATGTCAGACAATAACTGTTCTAAGTATGCATTTTTCAATTTTTCGAGGGGTCCAAAAATTTCAACAAACACAATACATGCCATTAGTTATCAAGTAGTACCAAATAAAACAAAATTATTCTATTCAACCTAAGCAACATCCTAAACATGCCAGTTTCAACAAAATAAAACTCCCCTCAGGAAAAGAACTCTGGCAAAGAAAAGCCGAGGAGGTTCCTACCCCTAACCAAAAAACTTGCAGTGTCCTCACTGCAGTACATCAACACAGAATTTTTTTTTTTTTCATACCTCCTTGCACTGCGTGCTATGGTCATCTCTGCTCACTCTCTGAACTGGAGCTGCTGGGCTCTGGCAGGACAAAATCGTCCTCATTTTCCTCCTCGTCGTGCTGTGCTCCGCATACACTCCTCAGAATGCTCATCATTTTGTTCAGGAATTTGCTTTGCTTCTTGGCATGCTCCCTTGCCTTTTTCTGCCTCCTCTCTATTTTTCCTTGCTTTTCTTTGATATGCTTCATGTCCTCCACCACACCTGCTAATGTCGGACCAATAGGAACAGAGGGAGCTATAGATGTGCCTTCGCCATGTGGGCCCGCAGGGAGACTAGCTACTAGCTGCTGGATCCGATTGTCCACCCCATGGACCTGGGTGGAGATATATTGGAAAGGCCTGGCGGCTTCTTGCAGTGGTGGCAAGATTGGTATAGCCATGGGAGGGGCTGATGCCCCACCAATAGAATCTGATGCAGTAGATGTGAACTGCTCAAATGATGATGTTGCTATATCAATCTTCCTCTTCTTCTGTACATTACCAGGCCCTCTCTTTTTCAACGGATAAATCGGTCCAGCAGGCCCTTTTTCTCTGTCGCCTGGTCTCGTGGGCACTCCATCAGTGGAGCACAAGTAAGTGATCAATGATGGGAAGAATAAGCTCTTGGTCCGTTCAAGCACCACCTCCCGGATTTCCTGCATAATGAGTCTCCCCACATCAACAGGCAATCCTTCCATCACAGCACAAATTACTTTAGCCCTCTCAAGCGGCACCTCTGAATCATGTTTTGAAGGCAGCACCCTGGATGTGACAATATCAAGCCAAGTTTTGGCTTCAGCGGTGAACTCTGCAGAGTCAATCCTTTTCTGCATTGTGTTTAGCCACTTTGGTTGTTCCCCACCGTGAAGGTGGGTCACAAACCATTGTTGCCGCAGGTTTTCGTACATCTGTGCCATCTCGCTGTTGTCACCATCCTGCAGATTATAATAGGCATTGATTCTTGAGGCATTGCACAGGACATCCACACCTCTGACTTTGACAATTGCCTTATGTGTAATGTCTGCCTCTGCAGCATTTGCGTAGAATTCCCGCACCAGGGTATGATTTGCCCTGATTGGTTCATCTGCAAAGCGTATCCAGCCGCTTGTCACCAACCTTCCATAGAACTCGGGCATCTTTTCTTCCAAACTTTCTGTTACAAAGCCCCTCTCTTCAATGAAGCTCTTTCCCAGCAGTCTATCATATAGCTTTGAACATTTTGCTGACTAGAAGGTGGTGGTGTCATAATATTCAATCAATGGTACTTGGGCAGCACTGGATGATGAAGCCATTTTTGGAGTTTAAGTACCTACAAAGCAAACACAATGCATATGAACACCTATAATGATGTATAATGAGGAGTTGGGTTAAGGACATTTGGGCACCCAAGTTTGGAACAGCTCTGTGCGAGCATTCTGTCTGTGAACTGGGACTTTTCTTTCAACGCGATCGCGTGACAAGGCAGCGCGATCGCGGCATTTTGCTGTTTTCCTCTAGCGCGATCGCGTGACAAGGCGTCGCGATCGCGCCATTTGCGGTATTCATCCAGCGCGATCGCGCGAGGAACTGGCGCGATCGCGACATTTTTATTGTCTCATTAACCGCGATCGCGGTTCAACATTACGCGTTCGCGTCAGTTTTGGTCATTTACTCAGCGCAATCGCGCCAGTACAGGCCGCGATCGCGCTGAATCATTTCAGATTCAGCGAAGCATTTTCACAAACAGGTTATGGGCATCAATTTTGTGCCTTCAATTCAACGATTTTAAGCTTGTGGTTTGCCCAATTTTTTTCTTATATCAGCAACCAACACTCAACTCACATCACTCAACAACAAACAACAATTTATATAACAAGAATTTCAACAATTTCATCACATTTTCATGCTTAAATAAATGGAGAAAAAAAAATATATTTTAACTCACAATTTCTAACATGGAAAGATGATAAAAACAACCCTAGGGACAAGATAATGGAGGAATCACATACCTTGTGGTTGCAAGTTGAAGAAATTTTCCGAATTTTTGAAGTTGAATTTGAGAGAAAAATGAGATTTTTTTAGGAAAAGTGAAGAAAATGATGTTTTAAGCCGTTATGCCCTTTTTGAACTGTTTTGATACCTGGAAACGCGCCTCAGCGCGTTCGCGTGACCTTCGGTCGCGATCGCACTGAGTTAAATTTTTTTTTTTAAACCGCGATCGCGTGAGGTTGTTGCGCGATCGCGTAGAGTAAATTTCGGCAAAAACCAGCAGTTCAGAAAATAAGCAGAAACCAGCAGCTACTGATTTGTGGCTGTTCTGAAAACTCCACCTATTCAAAACAACTCCAAAAATTGTGAAATTTTGCAGATTAGTCACAAATCATAAACTAAACAATTCTAAAAAATCAAATTTCAAAAATGATAAAAAAAAATAAATTAAAAACGATGGGTTGCCTCCCACCAAGCGCTTAAGTTAACGTCGCGGCACGACGGATACCAACTTTACCGCTTTTCTCGCCATTTGGAGCTTTTGAATTGGGCACCTAACTTGGAATCAAGTTTGTGACCACGAGCAGTGGGGGGTGGTAAATATCTGATCACGCCAAGTAAAATATTGTTCATTCTACACTTCTTGGCTTTCAAGTGAGGAATGTCATTTTGCCTTGTTGAATTTTCAAATTGCAGAATATAAGGCTCTTGAACTTTTTGAACTATGACATCCTCTTTTTCCCCCGGATTGGGGTCAACACCAACCATATTGTACAGAACAATGGTTGACTCCCGTTCATTTTTTTCTTTGGCATTCCCAATAAACTCATCTTCATGATTTACCCTTTTATCTTGAGCATTGGGTAGTTCATAATGATTTGCCCGTGGAGGATTTTCTTCTTCTTTCATCAAACCAAGTTGGAGACTAGTTTCCAAGTACTCTTCAAAAGCTTTTTGGTTTTCATTACCCTCACCTAGTAGACACTCCATCATGAATTTGAACTCACCAATTTGGCCATGCTCACAATAAAAGTCATTACTAAACAAGTTTTCATGGAAAGATGCCATTTTTTTTTTATATAAAATAAAACACAGAAAACAACTACACAAATATTTACGGGTTCGGATCAAAGCAAGTTAGCTTATTTCCTAGATTAGCCAAAATACACCAATTGTTCCCCGGCAACGGCGCCATTTTTGATAACGTCCAAATCCACCCTATTAATTAGAATGGGCACGGTCGTATGCAAATATAATTTACCCAACTATGAGTCGGGGTCGAATCCCACAGAGAACAATATGTAGGTGATTTAAGCAGATTAGGAATTATCACTAACAATAGCTATGCCCGAACGCATCAATGGTTGTTTTTGATAAGGTTTTTATAAAATATGGAAATATAAATTCTAATCTACAAAGCAAGTAAATTGATCAATGGAAACAAGAATGGAAGAAGGGAAAGTACTTCTCAAGTAATGATCCAATCTATTTCACGAATTGTAAATAATAGCAAGTTTATGTTATTTAGCCTCGGATAATGACTCTAAATTAACTTCTTCCGAAGATTAATTAGACTACCCAATTGAAGATCCCTCAAGCAATTAGGAGCATTAAGAACACCCGAATATGGCTACAAGTGGTATTGCCTATTCCTAGGTCAACTTCCATTAGATGAGGGTTAACGCCCCAAATTCATTTTAATTATTCTATCTCAACTCCGTTCTTCCTCTTCCGAGTTTCAAACAAAGTAAATGGGCGAGTTCAAAGGTTAGCTAATCCAATGAAAACATTCAAGAACAAGAATAATTAAAATAGCAAAAACTTACTTGATTAAGAACAATGCAAATGAATAAATAAGCACAACAAGAGTATCAATCTTAATTGTCACCAAGAGATTTCCATCAACAAGGATTAAAAAGAAGAGAGAACATTTTTATAGGAACCCTAGCCTCCAACTTGTGGGAGCTGCCAAAGATAATCTGATATTTTGCCCTAGTTTTCTATTTATATGAACTGGGATGGAAGGCATCGTCAAAATCCGAGTTCTGGTCAAAAACGCTGAAAAATCCTTCAATGCGATCGCGCCACGTCACTACGCGATCGCGTGTAATTGCTTCGTTTACGAATCGCGAACGCGCGAAGAGGAACCGCGATCGCGCAGGGTCACGGACGCGCGTGACCGCGACCGCGTGAACTAACTGCGCGTTCGCGCAGTGTCACGGACGCGCGTCACCGCGAGCGCGTGATCTTGCCGCGCGATCGCGAAGAGCAATATTTCGCGAAAATTTCCAGAACTTCCAGTTATCCCCAGTTTTGCAACTTTTTTGCTTGTTTTCCACACTTAGGCTCTAGGGACCTCGTATAACCTGAAACATGACAAAAACCACGTAAAATAATACAGACTTGCTTAAAAACAAGTAAAACTTATAGTTAAAAAGCATCGATTATGGTGTAAATTCACGCCACATCAGAACGCGCGTATTATAATCTTATGAACTACTTTGTGTGACTCTATTTGCTTCCATATGTTTTGTTTAAATGCTCAATTGATCTCGAATACTGTCCACTCACTCAAAGAAAAACAATGAACAAAATACTTGCGCTTAGCCTAACGATTTTCTCAGAATTTGAAGATGAACAACAAAATTGCGCTTGTGCTCGAGGTCATGAAGAAGAATGAGGTTTCGCTGAGACGAAAGATTCAAGATCTCGAGAAGGAAATTTGGATAGTAAAGACCAAGATTAAGGAGGCGAATGAATTATTGGATTCGGCGGAAACTCTCCTGAAAAACCTATCGAAGCTCAAGGAGAAAACGCCTTTGACAAGGGAAAAGGTTTCCTGAGTACATCCCAATATTGAAAGAGTCCGAGGAAGAAGAAATGGAATCGGACCCACATGAGCCCACCTAACCATCAAAGTGGGCTGCCTCCGCTGCGCCTTCGAGCGTAAAAAGGGAAAAAACCTCTGCTGCACCATCAAACCCTAAAGGGGAAGGAGCTTCTGCTGCGTTATCAAGTCCTAGTGAGGAGCCCATAGAGCAAATAGAGTATGCTTTGCTAGCCTTACTCGAATGGTGGGATATTGCGGTCAAAGCATTGGATTGTCCTTACCAAGTCTCACCTCAGCAGGTTACGAATGAGGAGATGATGATCAAATTCCAAAGCAAAGGAATAGTCAATATCTGCTTCGATAGGTTGCCACCTTGCCCTCTGGCCTTCGCACATAAGAGATGCCCTTATCACCAAGATCAGGCAGGGCATACCCTCAATGAATGCTTAGCCTTCAAAAGAAGACTCATCAGACTGATAGATGAGAAAAACATCACCAAGATGTGGGGACCACATTCACTATTGGTCCATGACAACATCATTCCAACTGAGGGGATTACTCAGAACACTCGTATTTGGCATTATGACTTCACAGTGTTCAGAGACTCTTGTGCCAACATCTTCCAGAATTGGTCAGTATTGGGAAGATTTTCCCCATCAGAACCAGAAGAGCTCAAACTGGAGCTTTAGGTCATGACATAGAAGAATGCGATGCGTTCAAATTTGAGTTGAAAAATTTGGTCCACAAGGGAGCCCTTTTGTTGGTGCTCCCTTCTCAGTATTAGGATTTGGGAGCCTTCGGTCCAGGAAAGGTTGAACGGACAAACAACCTATATTGACCTCAAAAGAAAGGTCGCTTTTTGGGTAGTTTTAAGGGATTCCATTTTTTGTACTTAACACGGATTTATCACCCCTATTTTGTGTAAACGGAACTGCGCCGACCTGATGTCCCAAGGAGGGATACGCAAGAAGCCTCTATCAAGCCTGGTCACGGGTAGGTTTAGGATTATTTTGATATAAGTCGAACTGCGGAAGGGACAGACTTCCCGCGGAGGGATACGTAGGCAGTCTACGTAAGACTCAGTCCCTATATATTATAAATATTATATTCCCCCCACTCAAACAAACCTCAAGTACCCCAAACTCAGTACAAGAGATCAATTGAGCATTTCAATCAAACATATGATCCTTTCTGTGCTAAGTGTTTTAAACTACCATTTATATGTGATATCTTGCTTTTCTTTGCTTTATTCTAACGAAACTAACTTTGTTTGCCTTTGAGTTATTCTTTTCTTATAGAAAGAGAAGTTGATTCGTGTTCACACTGGCATACTTCACAAGGTCTAAAGCTGCAATAGCATCGTTATGCCTACAAGATAAAAAAGGCAAAGAGAAAATGACTGATACTTTAAGGAACAAAACTACCCCTTCTGATATCACTCTCAGAGAATCACCTCTACGAGAGCTGCCTGAGTCATCAACCACTAAAGACATTATGAAAATGATGTTTGAAATGATCTCCCATCTTCAAGAGGAAGTGGCGTGAAAAAAGTTGCTAATACTGCCCGAGCGGCCTCTGTTGAAGAAAGAAGGCCTCCAACATTTTTTCCATCTCTGAATTCGCCATTACCAGATCATTTCCCTACTAGGTCTATTGTGACCACCATTCCATTTACCCCGTTTGATGGACACATTAGCGCTTCAAGCCACAGCCTACCACCATTTAACACCAACCAAATCCCCAGGACCTCCCACTCTATCCCCTCTTACCTAACACCACAAAACACCCACCCTGGTTGTCACGTCCCAAAATACCCCTAGACGTGATTGGCACCCAGCACACACCACCGGCCAGGCGAACCACATTTTCATATCTTAACCATTTACGAAAGCACTAAAAGAAAATAAGTGCAGGTGCAACAATGTTACTAATGATAAAAATGCGAAATAGTCGCCCACCAAATCCATAATAGATTTATGAAAACCAATCAACGCTACGATAAAAAAAAATCTCTTGCCCACATCCCACGCTAAGACCATGGAGCATCTAACAAAGTTACATGAGTTTGAGTATCGGGCATGTAAACCCAAAATAAAAGAAATAACTGGAAATAAACTAGATAAAGCTGAAAAGACTGCCTCCACGAACAATGCGGAGGCTCACCTCAGCAACAAAATCCACTCACGAAGTCTTCAATTACCAGCCTCGTTCTCAACGACAGTATCTGCATGGACATGCAGGTAAGGAGTAAGTTATACATAAATGTAACCCACCAAGATCCTTGACCCGCCACTTCAAATACCCATGGAACAAGTGTTAGAAAATACAAAGACACAACAAGCACAAAAAATATTATGCACATGAATATATCAGTATATAATAGCAACCAAGGTTCAAACCACTGTTTATCAAATATATTATATATCTCAACACAATTTACACTACGAACCGTCATAAGTGGTAGTTAAATAATTAGTCAACACTATGAATCCACGGCAACATACACAATGTGCCAAACATGTCAGGAAGCATACACAATGCTAAGGGAAGCATACACAATGCCCCAATATCATCAAGAAGCATACACAATGCTAAGGGAAGCATACACAATGCCCCAATATAATCGAGAAGCATACACAATGCTAAGGGAAGCATACACAATCCCCCAATATAATCGAGAAGCATACACAATGCTAAGGGAAGCATACACAATGCCCCAATATCATGGCTCACAGCTATATCACATCACAAAATAATTTATAAAGAGAGTTTTAGATTATTTGAAAATAAAGTATATGCGGTTGGCCTGAAGGACCACCGATTCTGCCAAGCACACGCTCGTCCCAGCACATGGACCAGGCAGAGAAAACATATTTTTAAAACGGGTTTTGAAAAGCAAGTACCCAAAGCTTAAAGTCTCACTTACCTCAAATTCACAATTCAAGCACACTTCCCAATAAATCAAAACTGCATTCTCGAGTCTCCGGATTGCCTCAAACTACACAAAAACGGATTTAGAATGGTCAAAACCCTTAGGGTAAGCCACTTCTATATTTTTAGAGGCTTAAAAGGTTAAAGTCAAATTTTAAAGGACGAAAACGCCCTCTGATCAATGTGTTCAAAACCCGAAAAGACTTATGTTTTCGGAAAGGCCTTAACGAGAGGATTCCAACGATATATAGAAGTCTAAATCTGATGCTATTTGCCCTTTCAAATTAATGATTTTGGTTTAAGAACCCTAGAGCTAAACTTTCTCAATTCCTCAAAATATCCCCATGTTTTCACCATAAAGATTCACCCATAATTATGTAATAAACTTAAATAAAGGATTAGAGTCATTACCTTGATGATTTGGGATGAAAGTTCTTATTTTTATCCCCTTTTTTCCTTTCTTTTTTTCTCCCTTTTTTTTCTTTTTTCATACAGGTTTTTCTTTTCCTCTGTTGCTAGTTTCTTTTCTTTCTTTGTGATGCTTCAACTTTTCTGATTTCTCACGCTGCCATCTACCATTTTATTATCTATGTATTTCTTTTCATTGGGCTTGGCCCATTTATCTCCCTTTAATTCCTTTTTTTTCCACACTCTTATTCTCCTTTTCTTTTATTTAATACCACTTAATTCTTCTATTTTTTTCTATTTTGATTAAATACCAAAATAACCCCTAATTTAATATGGGTTATTACATTCTCCACCACTTAAAATGACGTTCGTCCTCGAACGGGTCTAATTTATACCTGTCGCGTCAAATAAATGAGGATATTTATCTCGCGTATTCGCCTCGGACTCCCAAGTAGCCTCCTCGGTAGGGTGATTACGCCATAACACTTTAACTGAAGCTACCTTCTTCGACCTCAATTTTCGCACTTGCCTATCAAGAATAGATATCGGACCCTCCTCATAAGTCAAATTTTCATCGAGCTCCACATCCTCTAGTTGAATCTTATGGATCACCAACATATCGTCTTAGCATAGACACGTGAAATACAGGATGAACAACAGACAATCTCGGAGGTAAAGCAAGTTTATATGCCACCAACCCAATTCGATCCAAAATCTCATAAGGACCAATGTACCTAGGACTTTACTTAACTTTCCGACCGAATCTCATAACTCCTTTCATAGGGGATACTTTTAGAAAGACTTTTTCCCCCTTCGTGAACTCCATATCACGTACTTTCTTATCTGCATAGGACTTTTGTCTGCTTTGTGCTGTCCGAAGCCGTTCTCGTATCAATGCAACTTTTTTCAAGGCTTGCTGAACCAGATCTGGACCTAATAGTTGTGCTTCGCCCGGTTCGAACCATCCAACTAGTGAACGACACCTGCGACCATATAGAGCCTCAAACGACGCCATCTGTATACTCGATTGGTAGCTGTTATTATAAGCAAACTCTGCCAAAGGCAAATGATCGTCCCAATGACCACCAAAATCAATCGCACAAGCTCTAAGCGTGTCCTCTAAAATCTGAATAACTCGCTCAGACTGTCCATTAGTTTGTGGATGAAAAGCTGTACTCAACTCGACCTGTGAACCCAACGACTTCTGAAAAGACTTCCAAAAATCAGCAGTAAATTGTGCACCTCGATCAGATATTATAGAAATAGATACACCATGAAGTCGTACTATCTCACGGAGGTAAATATTTTCTAACTGCTCTGCGGTATGAGTAACCCGAACTAGTATAAAATGAGCGGATTTGGTAAGTCTATCCACAATCACCCAGACTGAGTCATGTTTCCTGAAAGAATTCGGCAAACCAACTACGAAATCCATCGTAATCCTTTCCCACTTCCACTATGGGATAATCAAGTTTTGCATTACTCTGCTGGGTTTTTGATGTTCATATTTGACCTGCTGACAATTTAAGCAACTTGTCACATGTTTCAAAATATCAGCCTTTATACCTTTCCACCAATATAATCCACGCAAGTCTTGGTACATCTTCGTAGCACCTGGGTGGATGGAGTATTGCGAGCTATGAGCTTCTTCAAGAATTAGTTACTTCACATTACCCACCATAGGAATACATAGTCTACCATGACAATGTAACACGCCTTCGCCATCAATAGAGAATGACTTAACGCCCCCATTTTGCACTCTATTTCGCAGTCTAGCAAGACGGGGATCTTCATATTGGCAAGCCTTGACCTGCCCCACTAAGGACGATTGTGCCACCATAACTGCAAGTAACCTGCCCTATACTGTATGATCAATCCGAACCCCGCGGTTGGATAATGCCTGAATATCCTTAGCCATAGGTCGTTCTTCAGTAGTGAATTGGGCCAAGCTGCCCATAGACTTTCTACTCAAGGCGTCTGCCACCACATTCGCCTTACCAGGATGATACAAAATAGTAAGATCATAATCTTTAAGTAACTCTAACCACCGTCGCTGTCTCAAATTCAGATCTCTTTGCTTGAATATGTATTGCAAACTCTTGTGATCAGTATAGATTTCACACGGCTCACCATAAAGATAGTGACGCCAGATCTTGAGTGCAAATACAACTGCGGCCAATTCTAAGTCATGAGTTGGATAATTCTTCTCATGTTTCTTTAGCTGTCGAGACGCATAAGCTACCACTTTACCATTCTGCATCAAGACACAACCCAACCCAACTCGAGATGCATCACAATAAATGGTGAAACCACCCTCATCAGTAGGTAAGGTCAAAATCGGGGCCGTAGTCAATGCAATATTTAATTTCTGAAAGCTTTCTGAACATTCATCTGACCACTGGAATACCACACCTTTCTGAGTTAAGCGTGTCAATGGAGCAGCTATCTTCGAGAAACCCTCCATAAACCTTCTGTAATATCCAGCTAGTCCCATGAAGCTGTGTATCTCTGTGGGAGTAGTGGGTTGAGGCCAATCTCGAACTGCTTCAATTTTCTTTGGATCAACTTGAATCCCATCTTGGGACACCACGTGTCCTAAAAAGGAAACTGTGCTCAACCAGAACTCACATTTTGAGTACTTGGCATAAAGCTTTAGTTCCTTAAGTATCTGTAGCACAATTCTCAAGTGTTGTCCATGCTCAGCCTCACTCCGAGAGTAGACTAAAATATCATCAATGAACACAATCACAAAATGGTCTAAGTATGGATTGAATACCCTATTCATGAGGTCCATAAATGCTGCTGGGGCATTAGTCAGCTCGAATGACATCACCAAAAATTCGAAGTGCCCATATCTTGTCCGAAAAGCTGTCTTGGAGATGTCCTCAGTCTTGATTCTCAGCTGATGATAACCTGATCTCAAGTCGATTTTGGAAAAATGAGTAGCACCCTGCAGTTGATCAAACAAATCATCAATACGAGGAAATGGATACTTATTCTTGATAGTCTCCTTGTTCAGTTGCCTGTATTCAATGCACATTCTCATCGTGCCATCTTTCTTCTTCACAAATAACACAGGTGCACCCCAAGGCGATACACTAGGCCTAATGAACCCCTTATCAAGTAGCTCTTGGAGTTGAACCTTCAGTTCTCTCAACTCGGCTGGAGCCATACGATATGGAGGAATAGAGATAGGTTGAGTCCCTGGAACTAAATCAATGCTCAACTCGATTTCTCTTATCGGGGGTAGGCCGGGTAAATATTCAAGAAAAACATCCGCAAATTCGTGAACAACAAGAACATTATCAATAGTAACATTCTCCGCTCGAGTATCATGAACGGTGGCAATAAAACCCAAACACCCATGATTAATCATTCGGCGTGCCTTTAAATAAGATATTATTTTTCCTTGAGTCACAGGAGTCATGCCTTTCCACACTAAAGTTTCTCCAGGAAAATTAAAACGTATAAGATTAGCATAGAAATCAACCGATGCATAACATGATGCTAACCAATCCATGCCCATAATCACATCGAAAGCGGACACTGGTAACACACATAGATCAACTACGGTGTCCCTGCGCTGAACAGATATCACACAATCTCTATAAAATCTATCCACTAATATACTCCCCCCACTGGGGTTTCTACCACATACGGCATATTAATAGACTGAACTCCCCGTTCTAAGAATATAGCAAAAGAAGGAGATACATACGAATACGTAGAACCAGGATCAATAAGAGCATATGCACCATGAGAACCAATAGTAATAATACCTGTGACTACTGCATTAGATGCCTCGACATCCTGTCTGGTCATAGCAAAGAATCTCGGCGGTCCACCCCCTCCCTGAGCAACCTGTGCACCCTGTCGACTTGTCCACGAGCACCCTGTGGAGCGATCCTAGCTGGCTGAATCTGACCCTGCGTAGCTGTAGTAGTTCCCTGCGGCTGTGTAGTAGCTCGACTAGCACCAGAATTTCCTTTAGGACAGTATTTAGCAATATGCCCCTTTTCACCACAAGTAAAACAAGCCCCATCTGCCCCAAAGCAACGACCACTGTGATTTCTACCACAGTTAGAACACCTCGGATGATAACCTGAATGATATGAGCTATTACCCTTCCTCTGCATCTGCTGCTGGCCCTGTTTAGCGGAATAACCACTAGAAGACTGCACCACCGATTCTGACTGAGTAGATCTGGACTGCCCAGGATAAAAACTACTCTTTCCCCCAGATGGAGCACCACTAAACCCACCTGTGTTACGTGGCTTTTTGCTTTCACGCTCAACTTTGTCCATCTCTTGATAGGACTCGTAACGGAGAGTAGTGTCAACTACATCTGAATAGGTACCATATCACACATCTCGTACCACAGGACCACGGTAGCGATGCTCAAGTCCATCCACAAATCGTCTCACCTTCTCTCTCGGATCCTCTACCAAATAAGGTACATACCTAGATAAATCTGTAAACTTGGCCTTATATTCTGTAACGGTCATAGTTCCCTGCCGCAGATTATTGAACTGACGTCTCATGTCATCTTGCTTGCTTAATGGAATAAACCTGTCCTTAAATAGTGCTAAAAATTCTGACCAAGTAATAGGTGGTAACCCTGCTGGCCTACCTCTTTGAATCGAAATCCACCAAGACTCTGCAGAGCCTGAGAATAAGAAAGTGGCAAATTCCACACCACGAGTCTCCTTCAGCTCCAACGTAGTCAATATCTTTTCACAACGATCAATGAACTTCTGAGGTTCAATAGAAGTTGGTGAAGCATCAAACTCTGGTGGCTTAAGATCCATGAAATTCTTAAACTCCTTAGATTGCCCAGCAGACTGGACAACATGTTGAGGGGCCAACTGAGGCGTTTGATTAGCTGCAACATTTAACTGAACTTGAGTTTGTGCTTGTGAAGTAGCCTGAGGACCTGGAATTCCATCATAATTAGGCGCCAATGCCTCCAAAACATTCAATAATCTGGTCAGCACATCTGCGGACATAGCAATAGTAGGGGCAGCAGTTGGTGCCGGTGGAGTGTTCTGAACCACTTGTTCCTGCACTTGCTCTGATGCAACTCGGGGCCGACCCCCATTCACAACTTCAGGCTGAGGAGTGGCCTGAGTCCTAGTCTGAGCTCTATTCTGATGAGCACTAGCTTGTCTACCACCGCGGGTAGCACTCTGTCCAGCACCACGTTTAGCAGATGAAGATGCGCGTTTCTTAGCCATCTGCGAAATAAATATTACAATGTTAAACTTGATTCAACTCACGCACGAACAAGGAATGAAAGAAGGGAAAACTTCCTAGATGTCCAGTAGCCTCAAGGTCATAAGTATGGGCGCCTACATACCCATGAACAAGACTCTACTAAACACTGCTCCATGGACCCGGGACTCAAAGCCTAAGCTCTGATACCAACTTTGTCACGTCCCAAAATACCCCTAGACGTGATTGGCACCCTGCACACACCACCGGCCAGGCGAACCACATTTTCATATCTTAACCATTTACGAAAGCAGTAAAAGAAAATAAGTGCAGGTGCAACAACGTTATTAATGATAAAAATGTGAAATAGTCGCCCACCAAATCTATAATCGATTTATGAAAACCAATCAACGCTACGATAAAAAAAATATCCAGCCCACATGCCACGCTAAGACCATGGAGCATCTAACAGAGTTACATGAGTTTGAGTGTCGGGCATGTAAACCCAAAATAAAATAAATAACTGGAAATAAACTAGATAAAGCTGAAATGGCTGCCTCCACGAACAATGTGGTGGCTCACCTCAGCAACAAAATCCACTCACGAAATCTTCAATTACTAGCCTCGTTCTCAACGACAGTATCTGCATGGACATGCAGATAAGGAGTGAGTTATATATAAATATAACCCAGCAAGATGCTTGACTCGCCACTTCAAATACCCATGGAACAAGTGTTAGAAAATACAAACACACAACAAGCACAAAAAATATTATGCACATGAATATATCATTATATAATACCAACCAAGGTTCAAACCACTGTTTATCAAATATATTATATATCTCAACGCAATTTACACTACGAACCGTCATAAGTGGCAGATAAATAATTAGTCAACACTATGAATCCACGGCAACATACACAATGTGCCAAATATGTCAGGAAGCATACACAATGCTAAGGGAAGCATACACAATTCCCCAATATCATCAAGAAGCATACACAATGCCCCAATATAATCGAGAAGCATACACAATGCTAAGGGAAGCATACACAATGCCCCAATATAATCGAGAAGCATACACAATGCTAAGGGAAGCATACACAATGCCCCAATATCATGGCTCACAGCTATATCACATCACAAAATAATTTATAAAGAGAGTTTTAGATTATTTGAAAATAAAGTATATGCGGTTGGCCTGAAGGACCACCTATTCTGCCAAGCACACGCTCGTCCCAGCACATGGACTAGGCAGAGAAAACATATTTTTAAAACGGGTTTTGAAAAGCAAGTACCCAAAGCTTAAAGTCTCACTTACCTCAAATTCACAATTCAAGCACACTTCCCAATAAATCAAAACTGCATTCTCGAGTCTCCGGATTGCCTCAAACTACACAAAAACGGATTTAGAATGGTCAAAACCCTTAGGGTAAGCCACTTCTATATTTTTAGAGGCTTAAAAGGTTAAAGTCAAATTTTAAAGGACGAAAACGCCCTCTGATCAATGTGTTCAAAACCCGAAAAGACTTATGTTTTCGGAAAGGCCTTAACGAGAGGATTCCAACGATATATAGAAGTCTAAATCTGATGCTATTTTCCCTTTCAAATTAATGAGTTTGGTTTAAGAACCCTAGAGCTAAACTTTCTCAATTCCTCAAAATATCCCCATGTTTTCACCATAAAGATTCACCCATAATTATGTAATAAACTTAAATAAAGGATTAGAGTCATTACCTTGATGATTTGGGATGAAATTTCTTATTTTTATCCTCTCTTTTCCTTTCTTTTTTTCTCCCTTTCTTTTCCTTTTTCATATAGGTTTTTGTTTTCCTCTGTTGCTAGTTTCTTTTCTTTCTTTGTGATGCTTCAGCTTTTCTGATTTCTCACGCTGCCATCTCTCTTTTTATTATCTATGTATTTCTTTTCACTGGGCTTGGCCCATTTATCTCCCTTTAATTCTTTTTTTTTCCACACTCTTAATCTCCTTTTCTTTTATTTAATACCACTTAATTCTTCTATTTTTTTCTATTTTGATTAAATAACAAACTAACCTCTAATTTAATATGGGTTATTACACTGGCATCACTATACAACTAAGCATCACCCACTACTAACTAACAAAAGCACTCCGATTTCCCGAATTCGCTCTGCTGTTTCCTTCCACATACCTGTCACACCACGTACCTTCTCACCTGATCAAGAAATTGATCACTATGAAGGGATGGAAAAGGCTTGGAAGGACGAACAGGAAAAACAGGAGGAAAGGCTTAAGCGAAGATGACCGCAATGTTGGACCGATCTATGAGGACTACCATCACTGGCACAGGTCTAAGCTAATGATGATTTGTGCGTACATCCCAATTTGAATTTACCCTAAGGCTTCAAAGTACCCCGATTTGAATTGTTTAACGGCACGGGCAATCCTAAAGCGCACCTGTGGGCCTATTGCGATCAGTTGGTCGGTGTCCGAGAAAATCAAGCACTCATCCTGAGGTTGTTCAGCCGAAGTTTGATCGGGGAAGCCTCAGAATGGTTCACGACGCAAGATATACGCCGTTGGGTCACATGAGAGGACATGGCCGCTGCTTTCATGGAAAGATTCTGTTTTAATATGGAGATGATACTAGATAGGTATTATCTGGAGAAAGTGAAACACAAATCCACCGAGAACTTTCGCAGATATGCAAGCAGGTGGAGAACGGAAGTTGCCCGAGTGCAACCTCCTATGGGCGAAAAAGAACTTGTTTCGGTTTTTATTAGCTCGCAAGAGACAGACTTCTACGGTAGAATGCTTTCAGTGGCCGAGAGACTTTTCTCTGAATTGGTCAAGATGGGCCAGGCCATAGAAGATGGTCTTAAAATCGGCCGAATCATAAGCATGACTAAAAAATCTGCTGGTTCAAGTTCAACCAGGTTCATGCGCAAGAAGGAAGAAGACATGGCTAGCATATCCCACACCTCTAAGCCCAAAAGAAGGGAAGATTTCCCGATGGGAGCATATGCTTCACCTCCTCCAAATACCTATGTACCCACCCCTTACAACACGGTGCCCGTATATTACGCGCAACCACCCCAAAGTTACCAAGCTCCACCAAATACCTTCCAATCACCCCACCAAATTACTGTCACACCTCGAACCATGACCTGGGCGAAACACGGCACTCGGTGCCTTACTGCATGTGACCGAGCGAACCACATGGCTTGCTGAATCATCATGAGGCATAACATGAGCGGAATATAACCTAAATGCATGATGAGCATTTATGAAACGTAGTAAGTCATAATACTTAATAAAAATACTTGTTTAAACATGAGTGCGGAAATAACATGAATGAGCCAAAGTGGCTATACGACTCCGAATGTCTGACCTAACATAACTGACTTGTCTAGTCTATGAAACCTCTATCATGAGTCTGACTGGAAAACATACTTACTGGGACAAGGCCCCCAGCATACCTTAGATGCATAACTAATCATAAAACAAAAGTTGACTAAACCCCGAATGAGGTGGGGCTCACCAATAAGCTGATACGAATGCTGTCCTACTGAGCAGAGTGTCGTCCTGTATATCAGTACCTGCATCGTGAAATGCAGGCCTCCGGGCAATAAAAGGGGACATCAGCACATTGAATGTACTGGTATGTAAAGCAACTAAAAGAAATAACATGGGACATGGAATAACATGATAAGAACTGAAACTGAAAACCTGGACATGAACATGAGCATCCCGGGCAATAAAAGGGGACGTCAGCACATTGAATGTACTGGTATGTAAAGCAACTGAAAGAAATAACATGGGACATGGAATAACATGAGAAGAACTGAAACTGAAAACCTGGACATGAACATGAGCATGGGTATATATATATATATATATATATATATATATATATAAGCAAAACATGATAAGTAGGGAGAGCATTTCATAACCCAACATGTGATATCACCACGTGGGTACGTGGAGTCTGGTACCTCGCCGGACCAGCAGAGCCCTCATACCTTGCCAGGGTATAAGGTGGTAACGTGCCTGATGGATCCATTCAGTGTAAAATTAAGGTATCATCCTATCGGGCGGAGTGATCCTTATCCTACGGTGGCTACGTAGTTTCAGGCTATCTGAGTCTTCTTGGTAATTTGTGCAACTCCCAAAAACATGAACATAATATAGTTGGCTAAGAAGCCCATGATTTTCGTGAATTAACTTGTACTTGTCTTGTAATCATGATTTCACGAAATAACTTGTAAACATGGTTTCATGAAATAACTTATAAACATGGTTCATGAAATAACCTGTAAATATGGTTTCATGAAATAACTTGTATTTAGTATGTATGTATCTTGTAATATAGCATGAAAGTAATTATATAATATAGTTGCATGGAAACTTGTAGACATGTAGGATATTCATGAAATAATCATTTTTATTTAAAAACATGCATGCAAGAACCCATGGAATACAAGATATGGGTTTTCATGGATTACGGACTGATTCTCAATAATCATATGGAGTTATTAAGAACACAATGATAGAATAATAGCAATTCATACATAATATAATCATGGACATGGACCTAGGGTTATCATGAGCATGGTATAGAAACCCTATTTTTCATAAGGATTCATACTTTGTGGATTAAGAGATGTGGGGAAGAACAATGATGTTCCCACACGTAGATAGCAACTCTACATACCTTAGTCGCTCCCAAAACTTGAATTAAAGACTTGAGCTTTGAAGAAGATTTCCAAAATCTTGAATTCTTGAATCTTAAGATGGGTTTTCTTGAAAACCCTATTTTAGGAATGATGATTTCTTGTTTAGATTACAAACATATGTATTAGAATTGACTTGGAATAATTAGAGTAGGCTTACCTTAGTGTTCTTGATGATGGGAGAGGGTAGGAGGTCGTTCTAGGGTTTGAATGAATGAAAAATAATGATTTGAATTGATATGGACGAATATATACTGTTCTGAAAAATTAAAATTTCCGCCCAGTTAAATACTGGCCGTATTTTGAAATACTGGCCGTATTTTGAAATACGGTCCGTATTTTGAAATACGGACTGCACTGCGTCTCTTCAGTAAAATGGTTATAACTCTTTGCACAGATGTCTGTTTGATCCTCATAATATACCGTTGGAAAGGTATTTCAAAGCTCTACAACTTTCATCAAAGAAGTTTTCCCATATTCCAAATACGTTTTGAAATACGAGCCGTTTTTTGAAATACGGTCCGTATTTAACCATTTGACATCCAAATGCCAAATTCCAGAATGCTCAGAAATCCTTGGTACCAGTTTACGACTTGAATTACGGCCCGTATACTGAAATACGGTCACTGTTAATGGGCGTAAACCCCCATCTTACAACTGAACAGGGAAATTTCAATTCCCACATTCTTTATTTGATTTTCTAAGCCTAGGATCATGGTCAAAGCTTACGTTAAAGGTACGGGATGTTACAATTACCAAGCTCCACAACCAAATTATCAGACTCCCCCGCCCATCTACTGTACCCCACAAAATAACTAACCCAATGCTTATCATAATCAACCCCCACTAAATGCCTATAATGCGCCACGCCAAATTTTGAGAAGAAACCCCCTCGGGTGTTCACTCCGCTAATGGAATCTCGGACCGATTTGTTCAAAAGGTTAAGCGTGGCTGGAATGATTCAAGTGCTTCCACCAAAGGCCGTTGATCCAAAGAACCAGTTTTATCGAGCTGACCAAACATGTGCCTATCACTCCAATGGCATCGGGGATAGTACTGAGGATTGTATTAATCTCAAGTATAAAATACAAGATCTGATTAACCGGAAAGAAATTGTGCTCCAAATGGCCCCTCCAAATATGAACACCAATCTTTTGCCGAACTATGGCAACAATGTAATTCACAATCACTCAAGTAAAAGTGTCTGTCAAATATCAGTTTCACACAATCAACGATTCCGGAATTGAACCTCGGACATCAGCCTTCTCATAATTACTCAAGTAAAAGAGTTTATCAAAATATCAGTTTCACTCAATCAACGATACCGGATCGTCACTGGGTATCGGCCATGCATTATGAATGGATGAGAATGCGTGTATCAACATCAACAATCAAGCTCAATATCACAAGTACCAACAATAGGGTACGCCAACAATGTATCAATATCACAATACCAACAGTGGGTATGCCAACAATGTATCTATATCACAATACCAACAGTGGGTATGCCAACAATATATCAATATCACATTACCAACAGTGGGTACGCCTACAATATATTCGAATCAAGATGAATATCAAGGTCTAATCTCTATCAACAACTCATGGCATCAAGCCAACACAGTAGAACTGTCAAGCATAACACAACGGGGTGGCTAGTCCCGACACACAACAGGTCATCGATATACGTTACTACCACTTCCTTAAATCAGCCTATTAGCTTAGAACACGAATCTCACCCTACACTCAAAATCCTTCGTCACAACTCATTTAGAATTCAATCACAGACGTTGGTACATTTTATCCTCCTATTTATCCACTAGATTCACTATTAATGACATAACACAAGTAATCACATATTACGGGAAATTTTCATCATTAGGCACAAAATAAGTTTCATCCACTACTTCCAAGTCACATAAATCCACCGATATTTAAGAAACACCACATCAAAAAACCTAAGGAGTCTACCGGCCACGAGCCCAAACACACAAAACACAAAACAATACCATCCTAAGATTCCGTCTTGAATCTCCAATTCCTACACATACATTCTCCCGTTTCTTCTAATACACGAAATATGAAACTAACCGGAGTCTACCGAAACTGAAGCCATAACATACCTGGTAGCCGAACAGATGCCACGAACCCATATCTTGCCTGGCCTTCCGAAGTGTCTCCAAATAGTAAAACTCTATCACATATGAATTCTATGTAAGAAACCATGAATAATGATACCTATATTAGTTACTTTCTATTCGGGTCAAATTCCAACCCTTAATTTAGGAAAAATAGGTCTCAAAGGCAAAATGGGAGGGAAATTTATGACAAAAATACCAAATTCAATACTAAAATGTCAAAACCCATTACTTTAATCATAGGAATACTCAATTAATTCTCAAAATCATCATTAATATGAAAACCCCCAAATTTGGGTCTAAGAACCCTAACTTTAATTCATGAAATTCAACTCTAGCATAGAAGATTATTGGTTAACAAGCCTAGATATATCATTATCTAGAATAAATAGAAACATTAACATCATTTATTCACAATCTAGGAAGCCAATTCGTTTTTAGAAATCTTTCATGAAAAACCTCATAAACCCTCCTTGATTCTAGTCATTACAAGGTTGAAATCATGTTTAGAAGATCATAATGCATAGATATAAGGTTAGAACACTTAACCTAGGAAGACAATGGCTCTCTAGACCTTCAAGTTGCCTCCAAGAGTTCTTACAACGATTTTAGAAGTTATGGGAAATGTCTAAGGGTTTTACCAAATATAAATGTATTCTGGTGCAGCGATACCGCTGCAGCGGCCATCGCGCCACCCCAGCGGTGTCCAGACCGCTATGGCGGTCTAGCCAAAAAATGCACTTCACTACCTCAGCGGTACCATCACCGCCCCAGCAGTGCCATTGCAGCGGTACTGGTGTCGCTGCAGCGGACACCAGCAACTCAGACACCAGATACCAGTTTTTGGGTTTCGCCAATTCCATCCCGATATTCGCTTATCATACGAAACCCAACTTACACAAACAAAACATGCAAATATACGTAAAACGCACCACGAACTCATCCGAGGTCTCAGATTTCCCAAATAGGTTCTCGTCGACCAATTCAACTCTCCGTCAAAGGTTCTCACTCAAGGTCAAGATTTTCTCACAAGTCAAAATAAACACTAACGAGGCTCGAAAATGGACAATAAGGGAAAAATCATGCTAACGACCAAACGGGTCGTTATATCTGAGAATCGTTCAGGAAGTAGAATTAAAAAAGCTGAATGGGTCCGAGCTCATTATGAGCAATTGGCTTTGATTGACGGGAAAAGGATAGTTTTTTTTCTGTCATGGTCAATTATACCAGCAAAGGATGGCAAGAGTTTTCAGCAAACAAGTCAGAACTAGGTCTTCCAAATCGGGCAACTGGTGCTCAAAAGGATTTTTTCACATCAAGAGGAATATAAGAGGAAGTTTTCTCCCAACTGGAAAAGGCCTTACGTGGTCCGCAAAGTGCTCTCTGGAAGAGCGGTAGTACTGGCAGAAATGGACGGTCAAGAGTGGCCGAAACCAATCAACTCAGATGCAATCAAGTGCTACTATGCATGAAGAAGGAGCTTCTCAGTTTGTAATAGTACTCTATGCTTGTAATCGTTATTCTATTTTTCTTATATTAGTTATTTCCTTTTGCTTGTAATCATTTTGTAATAGATAGGCTAAAAAAACACCTTTTGTAATATGAACTACGCAGTGACCTGATTTCCCCACGGTGGGATACATAGGTAGTCCATTTGGGACCCGGTCGCCTTATTAGTAAGCCAAAAGTCTATTATTTTGTTTTTGAACTACGTTCGACCTGAATTCCTGCTACAACAGGATACGTAGGCGCTCTTTGAGCTCGATCGCATCAAAAGAAAAACCCCTATGGAGCCTCGGAGATAGGACTTCACAAAGAAGCAGAGACTGGTACATGCCCAACTGGGGAAGAGTTTTGAGAGGATCTCATTAATTCGCGCCGACAAGCCACTACAGGATATTCAGCTAACCCAGAACTCTAAACTAGGGCAGAAATTTTGAGAAGACCTCAAATTTCCCGGAAGATTCAGCATATGAATTGATGGATTGAGATTTAAACTGGGGCAGAATTTTTGATAAAAGGTCTCAAAAATTTTGCGTAAGAAAAAAAAACCCCAGTCACGGAAGAAGAGGACTCCTTAATTCAAAACGCATGTCATGACAGTTAAAATGATTTCATTTTTTCAAAATAGATATCTTTGTAGTAGCATTAAAAAAATAATTTCTCCGCATAATAAAAATATGTTTATCTTTTGAGTACCGGAGCTAAAAGGGTTTAGGGTCCAGAAAGCCGAAGATGCGACAGCGCCGACAACACGGATCAACTTAAAATAGAACAAAACTAACCCATTTCTGATGCAGGTTCCCAGGACATCGAATGGCGATCCTTTTTCTAACCTTGCTTTATATGCAGGAAACATTTCGCTAAAGAAGGTCCAGACCATTGTTGAGATCCGGCTTTCGGAGTATACGACGCCTGTGAAAGATTTTAACTACCACTAAGGACAAAAGCCACAAAGGCTGAGAAAAATCAGAATATCATTAGGGTCAAGTATCCAGCCATGGGGGCTATAAAAGATCAAAGGCCATAAGTGCAAAACATCTAGCCACGGGGGCTATGAGGTTTTGAATGCCAAAAGGGCAAATATCTAGCCACAGGGGCTATGCGAGACTTCCAATTTCAAAAGGGAAAAATATTAAGCCACAATTGTTACAGAATGCTTGGAAATTGCCACAATGGCAGATGTTTGGCCAGAAGGGTCATAGTAAAACAATACAGCATATCTGACTAAGAGGGTCACAGCCGGAACAAAGGACGAAAGAAAAACGATTTAGCCGAAGGGTCCATATCTGTCATTCGCACCACTTCTTCTTATGTACCAAGAGGGCCATTGCATATCTATTTTTGTGTTGCTGAGAGGGCCATTGCAAGTTTATTTTTCTGCTGCCGAGAGGGCCATTCATACAAACTGCCAAAAGGGCCATTGCATGTTTATTTTCCTACTGCCAAGAGGGTCATTCATGCAAACATGCCAAGAGGGCCATGCATACAAACTGCCATGAGGGCCATTGCGTGTTTATTTTCCTGCTGCCGGGAGGGCCATTCATACAAATATGCCGAGAGGGCCATTCATACAAACTGCCAAGAGGGCCATTACACGTTTATTTTCCTGTTGCGGAGAGGGTCATTTATACAAACATGTCGAGAGGGCCATTCATACAAACATGCCAAGAGGTCTATTCATACGAACAGGCCAAGAAGGCCATTTATTTTAATTGCCAAGAGGGCCATTTATTTCAATCACCAAGAAGGCTGTTCATACAGACATGCCAAGGGAGCATTTCATTGCAGTTGCCGAGAAGGCCATGCATATAAGCTACGGGATACAACAAGACATCAAAGCAATGTAAAACCGGTCATGAGACCGCAGTATTCCCCCCAAAAAAGACAAAGCAATGGAAAATCGGTCAGGAGACCGCAGTATTCGCTCAAAATACAAGACGATATAAATCTGGTCATGAGACTGCAGTATTCATCATTCAAAAAATCAACGTTACTTAGTAGATGGAAGCAGATTTGTAGCCGCTAGTCAGCGCAGGTTGATCAAATCAAATCCAAATAGATTGCAGAGCAAACATGGAACTTTCTTTTACGCAGCAGGTTGAGATAAGGTGCCTATGAGAGTCAAGCTCTCCGACCAAGACTTGGAAGATCACCCCTCACCATACTTAGCCACACAAGATTGTTTATTGCTTATGTGCTTTGCTTGTTTTTACTCCGTGACCGGTCGGACACACACCGAAACACATAAAAGCATTCCCATATAAGGGATACCCTTTTCCTCAGATTGAGTCGAACTACAAGTGACTTGATTTCCAAAAACATGGATATGTAGGCAGACTCAATGCCAGAAAGCCAGTCACACTCTCACCAATCACACCAGATTTCCCAGCTTAATGGTCGGAAAATTTGAGAATCCACTTTAATTTGCATTTAGAAGTAGTAATCATGACAAACTACAAATGGCCTGAATTCTCATGAAACCTGAGATATGTAGGAAACCCAGAAGACAGGGTTCGGCCACATATTTAAAAAAAAAATTGCATAAAATGAGAGGCAATATGACTTGGGTTAGTAAAAAATTAGGGTTGGTCAAATTTTGTTGCTCAGGGATGGTCCCGCCTTTCCCGAACAACGAAGGGGCAGTTGTTGACACCTAATTTTTGACCTCCCATAATTTATTTTAATTGTTCAAAATGCCTGAATATTAAATGGGGTGATAAATATTTGTTTTATATAAAAATCAAAATGATTTTATAGACTATGCATATAATGTTTTACCTTTAGTGTTTGGTAAAATAATTTCTATAATAAATCATGGAAATTATTTCACAATAAATAATAAGGAGTTTTACTAAAAATAGTGTGGAGTAGCTATTTATTTAATTATTCAAATATCATAATTTTAATTAGCAAATATTCCCCCCCCCCCCCCCCCCCCCCCTTTTAGTTCAAGGAAATTGAGTAATTTAAATGAATAATCACTTTACCCCAAAATTTTAATTCCTGCATAATCAATTTATGTGGACAATTCTCAAATTAATTGTAATTAATTTAGATAAATTAATTATGATTATATTTGTTAATTGCCTATTATGTGTTTAATTACGGCTACAATTGAAATAATCAATTAGATTAGCCAAATGGGGCCACAATTAAAAATAGCAAGTCCATGCTTTAATTCAGTTAAGGCCATCCCTATACTTTTTGTGGAAAGTTAGTCATGTTTTCAAGTTAATTGGTTGTTTAGTATCAATTTAATAGCAAATTAATTTCTTTAATTGCTTTTTTTCACGTACCCATTAATTCGTTCTTTTATTTCTTGTCGCATTGATATGTGTGTGTGTGCGTATATATATATGCATTAACCAATTGGGGCGACCCATTTTTTTTAAAAGAGGGACCGAGTCTAGCCCAACAAGAGCTGGACCCGGCCCAGTAGAAAATACCTGACCCTTTTCCCTCTTCCCCAACCCTAGCCGAGCCATCCCCACCCTTTCTCTCTCCTTCGTCACGGCCTAAAAATGGCATCATGCGGACCTATTTTTGCTTTACAGAGCGTATAGGAGCAAAGAAGGAAAGCATTAATAGCTTCTCCTTTTTTCCTCCAAGGGACACCCCAAACAAGGTAAAATCAATATTTTCTCTTTCATTTTCCTTGCTTTACAACGGTCCAATTAGAGCATCAACATCCTCTTAGTAGCTTGTATGTATCCGCGTAAAAGTGAACCGTAACATTTAGTATGAAGGAAACTTTTTTGAAGCTTTTTAAAAATTAGAAAAATGTCTTTTTTATTGGAAGTAGAAAAAACAAGTTGCATTTTAAGCTCAGTGTCTCCTCAGATCCCCACCTTTCAAATCAAAGAACCCCTACAAGGCCACCTCTTAGGCTTGACCGACCCACCCCTGCATCCCCCAACCCTCTACCCCCAGCCCAACTCCCATAATATTTTCCTAGCTAGATTACATATATAAATTCTTGTAGGGCAATATCTTTTTGTTTACTATCAAATTTCATAAAATAAGTAAGAAAACCCACTCATTTCCAAGAAATTATTTTTAAGGAAAACATTTTCCGTTATACCAAACACTCATGTTTGGCTACACTAAATCATGTTTAGGAAAATATTTTCTTAAACGAAGACAACTTCTGTCAATTTGTAGAAAATAAAGTGACTCCAATGGAAGTCATTTTCTGCGTTAACTACACACACATACACTCGAATTATTTCACCGACCTCTTCCAAATAGGCATCCCCCACACCTACCACAGTTTTTCTACATATAATTGAGCTAATCTTGTGGGTAGACAATAGTCAATAGGCAAAGGCAGATGCAGGATTTTAGCATGGAGGGGGCACCAATGACCAATAGAAAGACTACTGTAATTCGCAAAAAGATAATTTTGAGATCAACATGTTTTTAGGCCAGCCCGGTGCACAAAGCTTCCCGTGTTAGTAGGGTCGGGGAATGGCCGCACCCTAAGGGGTGTGATGTAGACAGCGTACCCTAATGCAAGCACTAGTTTCTACTTTCCCGGCTCGAACCTGTGACCTATAAATAAACAGGTGTTTAGTTCAACGAAATTGAAAATAATCTGATATTACCTTATGAATTGTCATATGAAAATATTGCCAAAATATACTCTCATTTTCATCGATGCATAGTTAAAGAGAGGATAAATGAACAATAAGTTTCTCCCAAATCTATTTAAAAAATAAAGGAAACCTAATTATTAATGACCTTAATTGAACTTGTTATATAATTATGAGTACTTGACACTTTGTTAATTAAAAAAACTTCCCAAATTAAAAAATATGATAAGATTTTAGGGCTTAGTAATAAGATAATTATTATTAAGTCAAACTTAATAAAGTTATGTCTTCCTCAATCCCTAGAAATAATACTATTACATAGTTATATAATAAATAATTTATTGTTGTAATACATTATAAGAATCTATATCAATCATTAAAAATAAAAATGGGAAAGAACTTTACTGTTAGAGAAGTCTGATTACTGGCTTGAATTCGGTCACAGAAAAATTATCGACAGTGGGTTTAGAATGTACAATGAATTCCTGATTTGTGAGATTGAAAGAATGAAAGAGAGAAGAAGGGTTTAGAATGGGAAAATGATTTCTAATTCTCTTCTGTTAACGTGGGGGAGAAAATTTGCTTTTGGGTCTTTTTGTGGGGAGGATTTAAGTAGAAGAGGTGTGGTATAACGACCCGTTTGGTCATTATAGTCTTTTTGGTACTTTTGACCCGAGGGGACCGTTGACACACTTCCCGAGGTGGTTGGATGTGATTTGGGTGACTTTTTGGGAAAAATGGGCTTTAAGAGAAAAAGAGTTGACTCAAAGTTGACTTTTGGGTGAACGGACATTTTTTGAAAATTCGTCAATTTCGAGAGGTCCGGATGGTCTTTTAGAACTTATTTGTATGTTTGGTTCGGTTCCCAATGCACTCGGGTGCTTTTTGAGAATTAGGTTGGGAAGTTAATGTTGAGATATCGGGGGTTGACTCAGTCAACGAGACCTCCTAGGGAATTCTGAGGCCACGAGTGCGTTCGTAGCGTGTTTTTATGTATGTCTGCCTATTTGGTATGTGAGCAAATAGCCTCGGGAGATAGTCGGAAATTCTGGTGGAGAGTGTGAAAAACTTGGGATTTTTGGTGTTTGGTGTCTGCTTTGGCGGCACCAGCACCGCAGCAGCGGTACCCCTTTATTGATCACCCTGCCACTGAAGCAGCCTATGTGATTTGGGCAGGACCGCTGTATCGGTTGATGAGACCAATGTGCATAGGTATTTTCTGCTCGTACTCTGTCAAATTATAGTAAAGTTTAAGATATCGTCCCACAGAGATTGAAACCACCTAGGCTACAGATTTGTATTATTTTTGTTACTATTTGGAGGATCAAATTGATGAAAAGAGAGTTGTTCAAAAGTCTGGAAAATTATGATAACAAAATAAGAACCTTTTTTGAATTCTTCTAATAAAAGATAGAGGTTGGGATATTTTGAATCGACAAGATAAAATTATTATCATAAATCAAATGTTATAGATATTATCATATATTATGGATGTCTATCTTGAATAGAAATATTAGGGCTAGTAACTTTGGGACCAAGTCAATATTATCCTATAAATAGAGATGTTCCCTTCATTATATTTCATCTCTTAAAAGAAATAAGAACTCTCTTCTGTTTTTCCCTAAAAATATTCTTGCTTTAGTTTATTATTTTATAACACGTTATCAGCACGAGATTCTACCGTCTCAAGAAATTTTCAAAGGCTAAGGTACTATTTTATTCTCTCTATTTTATGGCTAACCTTACAAAACTTGAGTTCGTTGCCCTCGATATTTCGGACAATAACTACCTATCATTGGTTCTAGATGCTGAAATCCATCTTGATGCTATGGGTCTTGAAGACACCATTAAAGAAAAATAAATAAAGCATCCAACCAAGAAAATGCCAAGGCTATGATAATCTTACGTCATCACCTTGATAAGGCCTTGAAGATTGAATATCTTACTATTAAGGATCCGCTCGTTTTATGGAAAAACTTGAAAGAAGGGTATGACCACCTGAAGATGGTCTTCCTCCCAAAAGCACGACACGAATGGATCAAACTAAGGCTATAAGATTTCAAGTTAGTTATGAAGTACAATTTTAAGATGTTCAAAATTACTTCTATATTGACACTATGTGGAGAAACGATTAGTGATTCAGATAAGTTGGAAAAGACATTCTCCACCTTTCATGCCTCGAATGTGCTCCTGCAGCAGCAATATCGAGAGAAAGGTTTCACAAAGTATTGTGATTTGATTGCTCATCTTCTTGTGGCCGAACAAAATAATGATTTGCTGATGAAAAATCACGAGAATCGAACTACTGGCGTTGCACCACTCCCCGAAGTGAATGAGGTGTATGCCCACTACTCTAGTTGTGGAAAGGGTCGTGGCTCCAGTCTTGGTCATGGTCGTGGTCGTGATAGTGGTCATGGTCGTGGTTGTGATAATGGTCAAGGAAGAAATTCTTCCGTTGGTGTTAATAATTCATCAACGAAGAATCATGAGGGAAAAAGAAAGATGATAGGCATGAAGTGCCAGAAGCACGTGGCTCAGACAAAAAATGCTATCGATGTGGTGGAACTGGACACTGGGCATGTATCTGTCGTACTGCAAAGCACTTGGTTGAGCTTTATCAGGTATCGATGAAAAGGAAAGAAAAAAAGCCTGAAGCAAATTTTATCTTTGAAAATCAAGTTGACATCATACACTTGGATGTAGCAGATTTCTTTAAGCACGCTGAAGGAAAGATAGATCACTTGATTGGTGATGGTTCTGTGGTTAGAGATGATTGAGTTGTTTGTTTTAACACTGGTTGTTTACATAGGTATTAGTCTTTCAATTAGTATTTAATTAGTCTAGATCTAGTTATATTGTTATAGTTGATTATTAATAAAATTTAATCACTCCATTTTGATTAATAGTGTATTAAAATCAACGTGGGTTTGCTTGTTTATTGAGTAAAACAGTAAAGAATCTTATGCTTTCTAGAGCACAAAATAAGCATAAGAATATGAGATGAAGTATATTAATTTGAAAAGTAAATGGGTTCCGCATTGAGTTGTGTCCTTCACTTACTTTTTCTTTCTTACGATCACAGCGATAATTTATTATGATAACAATAAAGTGATTAGAGTTGGATTCAAAGTCAATTATGTTTATACCAAATATTTTAATTCGTTGTTCCCTCATGCATACGTACAAGCCAATAATATTATTTCATATTTTCCTAAGAGCAGAGAAAGTGTAACGACTGCTCTAACAAGCATATGAATATGAGATGAAGTATATTAATTTGAAAAGTAAATGGATTCCGCATTGAGTAGTGTCCTTCACTTACTTTTTCTTTCTTACGATCACAGTGATACTTTTTTATGATAACAATAAAGTGATTAGAGTTGGATTCAAAGTCAATTATGTTTTCACTAAATATTTTAATTCGTTGTTCCCTCATGCATACCTACAAGCCAATAATATTATTTCATATTTTGCTAAGAGTAGAGAAAGTGTAACGACCCGTTTGGTCGTTATAGTCTTTTCAGTATTTCGCCCACTACCGAGCATTAATTAACTCATTTTTGACTCGAGGAAACCGTTGGCACGCTTCCTGAGGTGTCTAGACCGGATTCGGGTAGCTTTTGTGAAATCTGGCCTTAAAGTAAAAAATAGTTGACCCGAAGTTGACTTTTGGGTAATTGGATCTTTTTCAGAATTTCGTCGATTCCGAGAGATTTGAATGGTCGTTTAGAACTTACGTGTGTATTTGATTCGGTTCCCAATGCACTCGGATGCTAGATATATTGTTGGCATACTCACTGTTAGTATTTGTGATTCTGATATATTGTTAGCATACTCGCCGTTGGTATTTGTGATTCAGATATATTGTTGGCATACCCACTGTTGGTATTTGTGATTCTGATATATTGTTAGCATACCCCTGTTGGTATTTGTGATTTGGATATATCATTGGCGTGCCCATCGTTGGTACTTGTGATATCGAGCATGATTGTTGATGTTGATATATGCATTGCACGCACTCTCATTTTGATGATACATGTTGAGATACTGATGACAATGGTAAAACTCTTTTACTTGAGTGACGTGAGATGGTCGATGTCCGATGTTCATCCCAGAATCGTTGATTGAGTGAAATTGATACTTGATAAAACTCTTTTACTTGACTGACGTGAGATGGCTGATGTCTGATGATTAATTACGGAATCGTTGATTGCATGGCCGGTATCCGATGTTAGTTCCGGAATCGTTGTTAGTGCATGGACTCCGCGGGTCCCCTAGGGTGGTGTCTGTGAGAACCTCCCGAGGGCAAAGATCCAGGGTCCTGTCTGTCTGTTGGGCAAAGATCTGAGACGGGTGGCACTTAGACTTTGCGAGTTACGCTGGGTTGTGCTACCGAGACGTCGATATTTCCGTCTGGAGTACATGTGTACATCTCATTTTCATGGCATTGCATTGCATTCATACACTACTACATTGCATTATGACTTGATTAAGATGTTTGGTGTTGTATTGTGATGTTGAATTGGATTGGATATATTCAGACTTGGCACATTGGGATTAGATGCTTTACATATGCGACGACGGATATTTGGATTTGATTACATAGACTTATACTTGTTGGTTTATTTGCTTATCTGCTTTATTATCTGAGTTGTGTTAGCTATTCTTAGTCAGCCAATGATGCCTACCAGTACAATTGTTTTGTACTGACCTGCACTTGTTGCATTCTTTTATGAATGCAGAGTATCAGGTTGGATCCACTTCGGTGACGCGTGGCTGATAGTCACTTCAGCTTCCTCGAGTTTCCAGGGTGAGCATGGCCGTCCGCTGCCTTGAAGACTTTTCTATCTTTATGTCCTATTCTATTTAGAACATAGACACTTTATGTATTAGTATTCCTGATTGTATTATTTCTCTTTTAGTTGCTCTTGTGTTATTTAGACTAGACCCTAGGGGTGTTACCGTCATTCCCTACTATTCTACTACTTATATATGTATCATGAGACTTATGTATTTACTCCATTCTGTTGCTCAATTTAATTCTTTCATGCGTTTATTCATTGTTGGGTTGGGGGTTCGCTTGCTGAGGTGGGAAGGTAAGTGTCTGCACGACTTAGGTAAAATTGGGTCGTGAAAAATTGGTATCAGAGCCCTAGGTTACCCAATCTTTAATACAAGAGCGTGTCTAGTAGAGTCTCGTGGATTGGTACGATGAGCTTCGTACTTATCTGTGAGAGGCTAGAGGGCATTTAAGAAATCTCACTTTCTTTTCATTCTTCGTGCTACTTTAGTCCAATTGGTATCTGACTCTTATCTCTTCCCTTACAGATGGTGAGGATTTGCGACATGCCTGCATGGAGGATATATATGAGGTTGGCTCCACCGGTTTTTACTGGCGCACCAGGCGAGGATGCCTACAAGTTTATCGTGATCACGCTCGAGCTACTTCACACAACAGGGATTATTGACACTCTCGGAGTCGTCTATATTACCCATCGATTTCGTGGTAGCGCGAGGGCATGGTGGAGAGACTACCTTGCTAGCAGACCAACGGGTGCGCGTCCACTTACTTGGGAGCAGTTCTATGGGGTGTTTCTGGAGAGGTACGTGCCTCGATCGCGGAGGGACAAGCATCGAGGACAGTTTCTCGATCTATATCAAGAGGGTATGCCGGTGGCTACCTATGCATTATCCTTCTCCTACCTGGCCCGTTACTCCTACCCCTTGATTCTGACGGAGACCGGCAGGATCTTGCGGTATATTAGTGGGCTGGATGGTCCCCTCTAGCTGCCCTGTGTCCAGCTTGAGGCCGAGGACGCTTCATTCCAGGCCATTGTTAACTGTGCAGCGAGCGTTGAGGCTGCGGAGGCTAGAGATCCTTGGTGCAGCGACAACAGGTATTATTTCTGTTCTGGGTCAGTCGGCTAGTATGTTATTTGATCCTGAATCCACTTATTCGTATGTACCTGCATTTCATACCGTTGGTTTGGATTTGCCTTGTGATAGCATAGATATACCTGTACATATGTCTACTCCAGTCGGAGATTCAGTGATTGCTGATCGAGTCTACCGGTGTTGTTTGTGTTACACCCCACACTTTCAGAGCATAAGCATGCCACGTAATTCACCGTAGTAATGGAGTATCAGAGACGTCCCATGAAGTTTTGGAAGGTACAAACCATGGGAAGTACGTAACAATGAAGTAAAGGATGAATTATGATTTCGTAAGTCGTAATCGGGAAGGACAATCTTGAAACACAAGAACATGACCACTATCAAGTATAATAAATGATAAATATCATGTAGGGGGAGTTTTGGAAGATTCCAAGACCGAGCAAATCAAAGAAAATAAGTTTGTCGAAAGTTGGGAAAAGTTAGCAGAGTTAAAGACAGAATTTTGGGTAAACTTTGGAGGGGTATATCTCCAGGTATATGGGTAGTTTTAAGGTGTTTCAAAAGCTTAAAACGAAGTTCGTCGAGTCTAGTTTCGAACGCAACAAACCGCTCATCGATACGATGTCGGAGTAAAGAATTATGGACGTACAAATTCAGCTGACAGAGCAGAAACAGCGCTGCTACAATACTGCTACAGTGCACCGACTTTAGCACCTATATAAGGGGCAAAAACCCCATTTTTCTGCACAAAAATTTTCCAAAACATTCCAGAAAATTCAGCCAAGCAAGAGAGCTTATATATCACATAAAAGCGAGGATATTGAGAGATTTCAAGTTACGGAGTATTTATTGAGGTCCGGACAACGTGTAGTCGCAATTATAATTTCTTTTTGTGTTGGAGTTGGCTTGGAAACAAAATAAATATTGAAGATCTTGCTATTTTAGTGAATATAAGGTATGAATCATTGAATCTCTCTCTTTATTAACGTTGATTTAGGAATATTTACGGAGATAAAGTCATTAAATAGTCGCAACAAGTTGGATAGTTGAGAAATTTGGAAAACATCGTGTAGGATGTTTTATGGAGCCTATTGGTGTCGATAATGTTATTGTGATGTTGGTATTATTGTTGTTGTTGTTAGTTATTGGATTGTGATTTCAGGCTAGGCATATAAATAGGGGAGATGTTGCTCGAATTTCGGCAGATTCTAAATGGATTTAAATTGAAGGCTTAAGATAACCATGTGACAATGATCCTAACAATAGTATGAATGGTTTACATGTAGATTTACGAGCTTGGAAGGATAAAAGTTGAATAGTTAAGGAGACCAAAAGGTATGTTAAGGTTATTCCTCTTTCTTTTAAAGGCATGATTCTTTTCCTACCAAGCCATGCATGAATTCCATAAAATTCCTCATTTCCAAGAATGTTAGCGATTCATGACTCTTAAAGTTTTCATGGTGCTAAATATGAATAATTTTTTATGATAACCATATCAATGATCCTATTTCTATGAACTCCTATGTTATAATTCCCTACATATGTTTCATAAGCTCCTTACTTTCAAAAGTTAGAGTTCATGATTCAAAGGCATGACTTCTTTCTTGATAATCCATAAATGTTTTCCAAAATTTTATTTTTCCGAGTCAAAGATTTATGATTCTATAAGCTTTTATGACAATAATAACGGACATATTTTTACAATGTTAATGACGACACTAAAGATGAGAATGTTTCTATGATGATTATGACGATGATGATGACTTCATGTTTAAAAGTCCCAAGCTCATTATTTCAATGTGAATATGAGAATGCTGAGTTATTTTTCGTGATTTTCTTAATTTTTATTCATTGTTGTTGATCTCGCCTTAAAATAATTGTTCCTTCAAGGTGAGATAGAGCGATGATGATTATTCTATAATATAATCGGAGGTTACCGACCTTACGTCACTCCGATGTATTTATAGCTTTTATTTGGCTCTCGTGCATGCTTTATATATATGTATGTATTTTCTCACACAGTGCCGCGCTATAGTCGGCCGGGCATGGCACGTAGATGTGCATACCACTGTAGTGGGCATGTTATGATATTACCCCGGATGCTGGAGGCCATGACGCGGGCTAATGATGATAACACCGAGCCTTAATGGCCAGGCATGATACTATATATATGGCACCGAGCCTTAATGGTCGGGCATGATACTATATATATGACCCCATCCCTTAATGGTCGGGCATGGTACTATACATATGTATAAAAATGTTTTTTTAAAGGCTAAGCATGCATGACATCCGCCTTATGAGGCATTCAGATGTACAGGTTATCTCACTTATTCCATGTTACCTTTCATATCTATATTATGTTGTTATTCATGCCTTACATACTCAGTACATTATTCGTACTGACGTCTCTTCTTGTGGACGCTGCACTCATGCCCGCAGGTAGGCAGGGGGTTGGATCAGACCCGTAGGTGTTCTATCAGCGAATTCTCAAGAGCACTCCACCTACTTCGGAGTTGCAGTCTATTTGGTATTGTCCTTATGATCATTTGTGTTCCATGTGGAGGCTCGTAGACGTGTGCATACAGTTAGATGTTTAATAGCTTCGGCGGTTTATATTATTGTATAACGTATATAATATATTGGTGGCCTTGCCGGCTTTATGATATACGTTATGTTGTGGCGACCTTGTCAGTCCGCATATGAACATATGTGCTAAGTGATCGGATATTCCTATGTTGGGCCTTTTCTGTGTGCATGTGTTGTTTGAGTTATGATTTATAATGTTCAAAGTAACGGATAAGTCAGGTGGTTCCTGACCTACAAGTCTGAGCCCGTCATACTCCTGGTAGGGGTGTGACAGTTTAGTTATTTTTATGGGTTATGATAATTGGGTAGATTTGATGATCCTAGATATGGTGGATTTTGATCTTATATTGGGGATGTCTTGGCTTTCTCCCTATCATGCGATCTTGGACTGCCAAGCCAAGAAGGTCGCCTTAGCCATATCGGGCATTCCTAGGCTTGAGAGGAGAGATACTCCTAGTCCCGCCCCAAAAAAGATCATTTCCTTCCTTCGGGCGAAGAAGTTAGTAAGTAAAGGGTGTCTAGCTTATTTAGCTCATGTTCGTGATACGACGATTGCATCTCTACCCCTTGAGTCTATCCCCATTGTGAACGAGTTCGTTGAGGTATTCCCAACGGATCTGCTGGTATGCCACCCGATCGCGATATTGATTTCTGTATCAACGTGGATCCGGTCACTCGTCCTATTTTCATTCCACCGTATCGGATGGCACCTGCTGAGTTGAGGGAGCTTATGGAGCAGTTACAGGATTTGTTGAGCAAGGGGTTCATTAGACCGAGTGTCTCCCCTTGGGGTGCTCCTGTGTTATTTGTGAAGAATAAAGACGGGACCATGAGGATGTGTATTGATTACCACCAGTTGAACAAGGTCACTATTCGGAACAATTGCCCTATGCCTCGTATTGATGATTTGTTTGACCAGCTTCAAGGTACTTCGGTGTTTTCGAAGATTGATTTGTGTTCCGGCTATCACCAGTTGAAGATCAGGGCGGAGGATATTCTGAAGACAGCATTTCAGATGAGATATGGCCACTATGAGTTTCCCGCGATGTCTTTTGGGTTTACAAATGCCTCGACTTCATTTGTGACCTTGATGAATGGCATCTTTAGACTATTTCTGGTTTTCTTTGTGATTGTGTTCATTGATGAAATCTGGGTGTATTCCTAGAGTGGAGAGGAGCATAAGAGCCACCTCCATGTGGTTCTTGGGTTCTTGAAAAAACATAGTCTGTTTGCTAAGTTTTCTAAGTATGAGGTCTGGTTGGAGTCTGTAGCATTCTTGGGTCATGTAGTGTCCAAGGAGGGGATTATAGTTGATCCACAGAAGATTGAGGTTGTGAGGGGTTGGGCGAGGCCAACTACTGTTACTGAGATTCGTAGTTTTGTGGGTTTGGCCAGCTATTATCGGTGCTTTGTGAAGGGTTTTGCTGCCATTGCTTCGTTCTTGCCCAAATTGACCTAGAAGGATGTTCCCTTCCAGGGAACGGTTGATTGTGAGGAGAGCTTTCAAAAGCTCAAGTTTCTTTTGAATACAACTCCGATCTTAGCATTGCCCGTGGAGGATAAGGATTTCGCTATCTGTTGTGATGCCTCCAGTCTAGGTTTCGGTGCTGTGTTGATGCAAAAGGGTAGAGTGATAGCTTATGCTTCCCGTCAGTTGAAGGTTCATGAGAAGAATTACCCTACCCATGGTTTGGAGTTGTTGGTCTTGGTCTTCGCTTTGAAGATTTGGAGGCATTATCTGTACGGTGTTCATTGTGAGGCTTTCATCGATCACCGCAGTCTTCAGCATGTCTTTACACACAGAGATCTTAATTCCAGGCAGCGCCGATGGATGGAGCTCCTAAAGGACTATGATATCTCTATTCTATATCATCCCGGAAAATCCAATGTAGTGGCTGATGCCTTGAGTCACAAGGCAGTGAGTATAGGGAGTTTAGCTCGATTGATTGTTTTTTAGGGTCCGTTGGCCATGGAGGTTCAGACTTTGGCCAATAGTTTCGTCCGTCTTGATATTTCAGCCCCGAGCAGGATTTTGTCTTGTATATAGCCAAGGTCATTTTTATTGGATCGGATTAGGACTCATCAGTTTGAGGATGCTCAGGTGGCGATGGACCCTCCCTTACATCACTTTGCCATTTCCGACAAATTTTGAGTAGTACTGCGCCTTTGCCAGGTCTAGTATGCCTAATTCAGGCAATTCATTTAATGTTGTGATTTTCTCTTGCCAAATATGGTCCAAACATGGTATATCTTCTCACTTTTTCTGTACCACTTTACTTTTTCGTGTAGCAACGGTCAAAATTACTAAGAAGTTTTAATGATTTTTGTTGTGTTGCAAATTTGAATCAAGAATCCTATTGGTTGTAAAAAACTGAGGAGATCGACTCATTTGGGGTTAAATCTAACCCTTTATCTAGTCATTCACTTGTTTTCAGCCGTTGATATTATTTATGATAACTTGCTTTTAAGAAATTTCAAAGCCTCACATCGAGTTTGAGGTTGAGATTTTTCAGATCTGGGTTCTATATAAGACGTTTTATTTTGCATTTTTAGGAGGAGAAGAAAAAAAGAAAAAGATTTTAAAAGGAAATTTGAAAAATTATATCATTTTGCATATAAAGTCGAAATAACTAATGTTTTGGCAAGTTTGCTTGCAAACCTTGATCTTTTCGATTTAGTTAAAAATTTTAAACTAGTTGTGCTTGCTGTGTGGCTGAGGGTGGAAGGAAATTATCTTCAAGTTTGTTCTTGGCTAGGGTCCGCATCAAAAATATGACCTTTCCTTTCATTTAGTAATTTTCTTTCATTTATATATTTCGCTACTTATGTGGTTTGATGTTGTTTTTGTTTATAACGTTTTAGCTTTATGATATTAGTTAGTTTTAGTTTATTCTTGCCATGTAGTAGGTTAGTTCTGTGTGTGCTTAGGAGACTAATTATGTAAATTTCTTGTTGCCATTTAATAGATCATGAATTAGTCTTGATAAATAACCCATTAAACAAGTGTTTGGTTTTCTCCATGATGAGTGGTTTGAATTTTCCTTTAAGCTAGTTTTCTGATAGTTCATGATGGTCTTTCGAAGTGTGATTTATGTGTCATGAGTCTTTTACATTTTTGTCAGTCTAATTCTATTCAGTCCCATGTTGATATAATGTAGAGTTTGTTTGATCTTGTTTTCACTTGCTCGGTTTCCTAATCACATGTTGTTGCAAGTTCACTAAGTGTATGTGTTTACGTATTAACTATGCTAGTTTATAGGCATAATAATGGCTAGGCTTATCACTTGTTTATCCTCCTATGAGAATGAGTCTGTTTTTTTAAATGGAATTTGTGCTACTTGATCAATTTTAGTCACTTATTTTCAAAAGAAAGGTGCTAAAACATGATTGATGTGTTAGAGTTCCAGTTTGTGGACTTTGTTACCCTTATATAACTCCTAAGTGTAAAGAGTTTGTGGTGTTGACTCCTAGTTATCTGTTGGGGCTCTAAAGTTGTTCTCGAGTCCTGATTTGCCCCTTGTGTTGAGACTCTGTGTTGGTCAAAGTGTGCAACTTATATTTGGCCTATTTGATTTTTTATCTTGAGATATCTTAAATCATTTGAAAACTATTAAACCTTTTCACAGGCAAATTCATCTACTATGTTGGTCTTAGGATAGGTTAACTTAGGTGATTAATAACTTGCTATGTGTTTTGCTTAACCACTTTGTTTGGACTAAAGTGATCTCATCTATTCAATAAGGTAAAGGAACTAGTGTTTGGTCTTTAAGCACTGGTCCTTAAACTATGTTGTTGCTAAGTTCACTGCAAGGATAGCTAAATGGCCATCTGGCAATCCACTTGAGTACATTAAAATCTGCTAAGTGAATGAAATAGTCCTAATACTTTCTCATGTTGGCAACTAAATTTTAAAACTTGGCTTCCTTAGGAAGATGAACTTGTTCTAGAAACTGTTGTTTATTGGATAACTGGTGTGTGACACTTCATGGTTATTAATTGTCTCTCTTGGGAGGTCAATTATTCACTACTTAAACTCATTTGTATGTTTTATGGTACCTGTTTGGAGAATACATCTTTGAATTGGTTAAGTGTTGATGTTGTTAGATATGTTGGTTCCATATTCATAACTGTAGCTTCTCTCTTCCTTTTGTCGTGACTGTGTAATAGAAATACTCAAACCTGCCGTTAGTCCATTTTAAAGTTTAAAAGGATATTAATGATTGATAATATAGTTAAGTCTGTTGAAATACATACCTAGACATATTGATTAGAAGGCTGTTTTGTTGATACCATTTATGTACACTTCATCTCCCATAGTACTGTGAGCCTAACACGTAAGTGGAGAGGTAGAGATGACACTTGGGGATGAAGCTCAAACCTTCCCTGGTGTCTACCATGCCTGGGGTTCTTAGAAACCCTTGGATCTTGTGTGGTATCAGGAAAAAGAATGTAAGAGCTTTCCTTTTGGGTTGTTCTAATCTCTCCATGGGTGTGTAAATCCATGGTGCAGTGGTTGATGATGGTGTGTGATTACTTAATTAGTATTGTTCATTTTCTTGCTTAAGGGAGTCATCTTATGTGTTTGTTGTATTCCCCTTTATTTCTAGGCTTTGAATCTGTTGCTATGGACTTATATAAGTTAAAGGGGGACTGGAATAGGTTGTTTTTCCTCATCTCCTCTCAATATACTAATTTTCTTCCATGTACACTAGGTGATATATCAAAATATACAGAGTATATTCATCTCTATACCCTCACAGGTATATAGAAGTAAATATATTTAGTATACTTAAGGCATATCATTCCTGTTCTTTGTAAATATGGGCCTGCACTATGTCCATTAAGTCTCTTGGGCCGACTGTTTTAATTAATGGGCCTTCTCTAGTATTTTTAAAAAAACCTATGCTTGGATATATTTTTTTTCTTTATGAATCTGTTGAAATAGTCTATGTGGGCTTTGAGGTTTCCTTTATCCTTTGGGCTCTACACTATTTTTTGCCAAGAAATTACATTATCATTTTATTGACTTACTTATTAGCTTGTGCATTCGTTTTGGTTTGAATGTAGTTGTTTTGTGTGACTCAATATTTTTACTTGGACAAGTACTAATCCTAGTCTTCTTGTATGTTTCATGGGAACCAATCTTGGGCCTTTCGGGCCATCTCTTGCATCACTACTTGTTGGGCCTAAGCCCCCCCTTTGATCGAGTCCGCTGAAGGATTAGAAAGAGAAGCTAAATTATTTAAAGGTCCAACTATGGATGAAAATAGTTTACTAGTGGGCTTGGTAGGCCCACCAGCCTGAATTTCTTCCTTTATTTTCATATCTATTTATGTATGAGTACTTCTAAAAACTCTTGCAAAATATTGAAACCCTATGCATGTGTAGAACCTAGGAAATCAATGTTTAGTGCTTTAGGAAAGTCGTTAAAACTTTTATTTAAAAAACTGGAACGACAATCAAATCTTCACGTGGTAAATCAAACTTAGATTAATTTCTTCAAATTGTTTTAAGTGACACTGTTTTGTGGCAAAGAATTTAAAAAATGAGATTTTTGTTTAAGTTCAAGAAAGAGGAGTAACGACCAATAATGGTAAAGTAGTGAAACTTTGGTACATCATTTGTGATCCTAAAAGGAAGATGTTTGACATTTTTTCTGAGCATAAAACCGCGTTAAAATAAGCTCTTGGAAAAACTCAAGGAATTGTTCTTTGGTTTGGACGTTTGGAAAAGAATTGGTACATTTTAAAAGCTGGAAATGAGCTGTAAGTTCAATAAGAATTTGATAAGAAATAAAGGCTGATTTGGGCCTGGAGGCCCAAAAACAAATGGATTGAAAACAAAGGGAAATACATTTGGACCAAATAGAGGTATGATGGACTTTGGGACTTTGAAAACGGTTGGACCTTATGGGCTTCAAAAAGATAAAATTTGGACCTAAAGAGGCTTTCTTTTTACATATACTTAAATATACATATGTATAAATATAGGAGATTACTCCAAATTTTCTTTAAAAAATAAAAACCCGTAAGAACTAAACTCATCTTATTAGGACTAGAATAATAGTGACTCTACTCGGGAGAAATTCTGGGTGTGTCCTAGTCCGGCAATAAAGTGAGTTGAACACTTACGTGAATTTTCAAAATCCAAAAACCGCTTTTCTAAGGGGAATTTTTTGCCAATTTTTTTTTTCTGAAATTATGATATGGATATGAATGACATTTTTGTGGAAAAACAAAATATTTTTAAATGAATAAGTGCATTAATCACACATTGAAGCTCGTAGGTCAACCGTATTCTACGGATCTTTAATACTAGGGTGCGTAAAACCTTCCCTAGGGGATCACCAGAACCCTTCCCTCGAAATTTGGTACCAAAAGATTTCTCTCTTGCTTAACAAATCTTTTACCCGGTTTTCCTAGTTTTCCTTCAATAAATTAGGTGGCGACTCTAAAAACACAAAATCCAATTAGAGCACTAACAACTTCATAGTAACTTTTATGTCTTAACCCGCGTAAAAGCGATCGTAACAGATGGGGACTTTGCTGGGAATTTTTGAAGTTCTAACCATAAGGGTTTCAATACAATGTGATCTTAACTGTATTTATTTGCCTATGTGTTTAATTTTCGCATTTTTGAACTGTCATTCATATCGTTTCATAAACTCCGCCACTCCTGGCAAAAAGTATGGTTTCAAAGGGGACACACGGGATCCCGGTCTAACCTTCAATAAAAAATCCAAAATACCGTTTCTTTGGAATACGTTGAACGTTAAGTTGGTGTGCGGTCACCCAACGGTCGACAATGTTCATCCCGAGTAGTCCGCTTGGGTCCAAGGTCAATTCGAAAAAACTCACTCTTGCGTAAGCCTAAGATAGAGCTAAGTCGAATCCAAATGACAAGTAGACTGGGTGGTTTTGGATATTTTAGACGGATCCAAACCCGATAAGGAGACTACCCTGTGTCAAGTACGGTCTATGACCCGAAAAACACCGCATATCATATTATGTGCTATTTGGAAACGTTTTAATATGCCTATGAATGAAACCATTGCCCCGGGGGACGGGATTAACATTGGGTTTTGTTTTGTAGATGTCAATCCATTTGAACTTTGATATGGTCCTGACCACACCTGAGCTGCTGAGGATTTAGTGGGGCTAAATGTCCACGGAAGAGAAAAGAGGAATCTCATGTCATTTAGAAAATTTGACATCCATCATGACTATGACCGGTTGCAAGGAACTAATATAAGTAATTACCGGATTCTGAGATAGAGACCGGATAGTTTTCAGATTTAGGGATGACATTGAAATGACACCGACACTGGAGGAGTTTAGGGACGTGTTAACTAGCGTCGGCTCGGGGTTGAAAAGAAGAAAGAAACCCGACCAGAATGCTTTGATCCCAGAAAAACCCACCTATTCCCAAATTTGTAGGATGCTTTCTCTAAATTACGCCAATTGGGCTCATGGCCTCACCATGCCCTTCAGAAAGTTATACAGAAGGTTTGGAAGCCCGGATGGATTTGTGCAACATCCCGGAGAATTCAAGATTTATACCGACTGGACGACTACCAAACCCTTGGCCTTCGCCATTTGCTTTTTGGGAACTATGGTCTTTCCCAAGGATTGGTCCTTAGCCATAGATACCCGAGTCATTTCAGTCACTCATGCCATCTTTTACTGCATAACCCAAAAACAAAAAACTAAATTCTTTGATATAACCCCGATCATATTAGCCGACCTATACCGAGCCCTGAGTCTCTGCCGAAATCATTACAGATATTTCCAAGGCTATAATGTTCTCCTGCAATGGTAGATCCTCAAACATATGTCCAGGGTTAGGGGTGAACAACACCTGAGTAAGCCGGCTGAGAGGGATAATCTCCCGGATTTCCGCTCGAACTTCGAAGAACAAAATAGACAAAGTTGGATATTCACTTTCTCCAGACTGAAAGAAGAAAGCATTCAATGGATATTCCACAACTTCGTATCTACTAAAGTTATAATTAAAGGAAGAAAGTGCCCATTCTTGCCGCTTTATGGGAATTAGAGGGATTCACCCTTATGCTCCTGCCCGGGTTCTGAGACAATTTGGGAGAATCCAAGGCATACCCTAGATTAGAGGCATGGGATATTTCATCATCGACTACGACATTGATAGGCCACCAAGGGCAATGCATTGTGTCCGAGAATGGAAGGGTCGCATGATTTGGGGTCCCGATACCTTGATTGAAGATAGGTTTTATCCGGGTGGTGTCGTAGAATATAAGGATTGATTGAGGGCCGACTTGCAAGGCACACTTCCTCCTATGCCTATTCTCTATAGCTGTGTCTAAGATCAGGATTCGCAGGCCGAGATCCGAGCCCGTTTGATACAGAGGAGAGTTGACGACAGGGATATTAAATATTTGGAGAAAATTAAGCATGATAAGGCCATCATAGAGAGTCTAAGGCTTGAGTTAGTGCTTACCAACGATTGTTTGGTTGAGCTAGACGACCAAATGAAGAAGATTCTAGACGATGTCACTCTGCTGACCTTCCCACAGAAAGGGTTTCTTATGGAGGCGACTCTGACGTCAGCCCATCTCGATATCTAGACTACCTTTTGAAAAGCAAAGAAAGCCAAGATTGATAGAGATCGGGCTTCATCATTCAGTACTGGAGGACATTTCTGCTGATTATTTTTAGGCACTGTCTTTACTTTATCTTTTGTACCCCTGCGAGAAAGAATATTACTATTAATGATTATGGGCCAATGGTTTAATTCAACTGGCACATTTATGTTACAAACGTTTAGTTAAGTTTAAGAACGCGCGTAGTATAATCTTATGAACTACTTTGTGTGGCTTTATTTGCTTCCATATATTTCGTTTAAGTGCCCAATTGATCTCGAATACTGTCCACTAACCCAAAGAAAAATAATGAACAAAAATACCCGCACTAAGCCCAACGATTTTCTCAGAATTGAAAGATGAGCAACAAGACTGGGCCTGAGCTCGAGGTCATGAAGAAGAATGAGGTTTCACTGTGACGAAAGATTCAAGATCTCGAGAAGCAAATCCAGATAGTAAAGGCCAAGTTTAAGGAGGTGGGTGAATTATTGGATTCGGCGGAAAGCTCGCCTGAAAACCTGTCGAAGCTCAAGGAGAAAATGTCCTTGACAAGGGAAAAGGGATTCTTCCCGAGTACATCCTGATAATGGTAGAGTCCGAGGAAAAAGAAATAGCGTCGGACCCACAAGAGCCCATATCGTCATCAAAGGGGGCTGCCTCCGCTGCACCCTCAAGCATAAAAAGGGAAGAAACCTCTACTGCACCATCAAGCCCAAAAGGGGAAGGAGCTTCCGTTGCGTTATCAAACCTTAAGGAGGAGCCCATAGAGCAAATGGAGTATGCTCCGCCAGCTTCACCCGAATGGTAGGTTTTTGTGGTCAAAACATTGGATTGTCCCTACCGAGTCTCGCCTGAGTAGGCTACGAATAAGGAGATGATGATCAAATTCTGAAGTAAAGGAATAGTCAGTGTTTGTTCCGACAGGTTGCCATCTTTCCCTCCGATCTTCGCACACAAAAGATGCCCTTATCACCAGGATCAGGCAGGGCATACCCTCAATGAATGTTTAGCCTACAAAAGGAGACACATTAGACTGATAGACAAGAAAAGTATCACCAAGATGTTGGGCCTGCATTTACTATTGCTTCATGACAACATCATCCCAACTGAACGGATTACTCGGAACACTCATATTTGGCGTTACGACTTCACAATATTCAGAGACTCTTATGCCAGCATCTTCCAAAAATTGGTCAGTATTGGGAAGATTAGCCCCATCAGAACCAGAAGGGCCCAAACCCAAGGAGTTGGCCGCCGCAAAATGTGTCTGTATCATTCTGGAGCTTTAGGGCATAACATAGAAGAAAGTGATGCGTTCAAGTTTGAGTTGGAAAATTTGGTCCACAAGGACGCCTTTTGGTTGGTGCTCTCTTCTCAGTATTAGGATTTGGGAGCCTTAGGGCTGGGAAAGGTTGAAAGGATAAACAACCTATATTGACCTTAAAGAGCGGTCGCTTTTGGGTAGTTTTAGGGGATCCCCATTTTTGTATTTAACATAGATTTGTCCCTCCCCCCCCCCCCCCCCCCCTCTCTCCCAGTATTTTGTAAACGGAATTACGCTGTCCTGATGTCCCAAGGAGGGATACGCAGGAAGCCTCTATCAGACCTGGTCACGGGTAAGTTTAAGTTTAATTTTATGTAAACTGAACTACAGAAGGGCCTGACTTCCCGTGGAGGGATACGTAGGCAGTCTACGTAAGACTCGGTCCCTGTATATTATAAATATTAAATCCCCTTCACTCAAAAAAAGCCCAATTACCCCAAACCCAGTACAAGAGAGAAATTGAACATTTAAATCAAACATATGACCATTTATGTGCTAAATGTTAAACCGCCATTTATATATGATATCTTGCTTTTCTTTCCTTAATGCTGACGAAACTAACTTTATTTGCCTTTGAGTTATTCTTTCTTATAGAAAGAGAAGTTGATTCGTGTTCACACTGGTATACTTCACAAGGTCCAAAGCTGCAATAACATCCTTATCTCTAAAAGACAAAGGCAAAGAGAAAATGACTGGAACTTCGGAGAATGAAACTACCCCTACTGACATTGCTCTCAGAGAATCTCTACTGCGCGAGCTGCCCGAATCATTGCCTACTGAAGAAGTCGTGAAAATGATGTTTGAAAAAATCGCCCATCTTCAAGAATAAATAGCGCGAAACAAAGCTCCTAATGCTGCCCGAGAGGCCCCTACTGAAGAAAGAAGGCCTCCACCATTTTTTCCATCTCTGAATTCACCAATACCAGATCACTTCCCCACTACGTCTGTTATGACCACCAAGCCATTTACCCCAATCGATGGACACATTGGTGCCTCGAGCCACATCCCCCCACCACTTAACACCAACTAAATTTCAGGGACCGTCCACTCTATCCCCTCTTACCCAGCACCACAAAATAACCACCCTGGCATCACTATACAACTAAGCATCACCCCATTAACAACTAACAAAAGCACCCTGATTACCCGAATTCGCCCTGCTGTTTCTTTCCACACGCCTGTCACGCCAGGTACTTTCTCGCCCGATCAAGAAATTGACCACCATGAAGAGATAAAAAAGGCATGGAAGGTTGAACAGGAAAAATAGGAAGAAAGTCCTGAGCGGAAGATGGCTGCAATGTTGGAACGATCTATGAGGACTACCTTCACTGGCACAGGTCTAAGCTACGACGATTTGTGCATGCATCCCAATTTGGGTTTACCCGAAAGCTTCAAAGTACCCCGATTCGAATTGTTTAACGGGACGGGCAATCCTAAAGCACACTTGCGGGCCTACTGTGACCAATTGGTCAGTGTACGAGACAATCAAGTGTTCATCATAAGGTTGTTCAGTCGGAGCTTGACAGGAGCAGCCTCAGAATGGTTCACGGCGCAAGATATACGTTGTTGGGTCATATGGGTAAACATGGCTGTTGCTTTCATGGAAAGATTCCGTTTTAATATGGAGACGGTGCCAGATAGATATTATTTGGAAAAAGTGAAACAGAAATCCATCGAGAACTTCCGCTAATATGCAAGCAAGTGGAGAACGGAGACTGCCTGAGTACAACCTCCAATGGGTGGGGAGGAACTTGTGTCGGTTTTTATTCGCTGACAAGAGACGGACTTCTATGATGAATGCTTTCAATAGTGGGGAGACCTTTCTTTGAATTCGTCAGAATGGGCGAGGCCATAGAAGATGGTGTCAAAACTGGCCAAATCATACGCATGACTGGAAAATCCGCTGGATCAAGTTTAAATGGGTTCTTGCGCAAGAAGAAAGAAGACGTGGCTAGCATATTGTTACGCCTTAGACGTTTCATGTTGTTGTGCAGTGATTAGACTAATGGAAGTTGAGGTGTACACGAAATCCCTACAAAGATGAGGAGATATTTAATAATACTAATTAAGAATTCCGAAAACATTTGAGGCAAGGGAAAAAAGTTCGTCAAAATGAAACTTCACTGCAATTGCACGAAAAAGAGGTCTGATGGTCGTTCTTTTTACAGTCGAACGGTTTTTCGCTTCGTCAATTGTGTCGTAGAATTGATTTAGCGAAAAGACCATTCGACGGATCGGATCGGATCGGATCAACGCTTCGTCGAACTCAATGAGTTCGACGGAACGTCCTTCTCACCGTAGAATGAAAGGAAACAAAAATTGCTCACTGGAAATTTCACGATTTAGACGGTCAGATCGACGCTTCGTTGTTTGTACCGTATAATTCCCCATCGGGTCAGATTTTTTTTAATATATGGACGATCCAAGCTCATTTTTTTAATTTCTCATCTTCTCCAACCCTCTCCACACCTCTAGAACCTTCTCCACACTGTATTAACATAAACCCATGATAAATCAAAGATTAAACACCAAATATTAGTAGAATCAAGTGCAAGGATGTTCTCTAGGGCTTGTGGAAACTAAGAATTCTTTGGAAATGAAAGCTAGGATTTTCTCCAAGTGAAGTATCTTCATTTAAATATTGTTCCTACAAAATCAAAGGTGATTTTTATGTTCATTTCATGTTATTAAAAGTATTGAGTGGTTGAAAGACTTGGATTGAGGGGGAAAGTAGAATATAGAGCTCAAATGTGAAAATAATGGTATCTTTGAATAGCAACTTTACTTGAATCATAGTTCTTGACATGTATTAGTATAATCTTGTTATGAATGATATTAAGGATGATTAAGAAGCATTATATGTGAATGAATATGACGTTGTGTTGCAATTGTGGTTATAGATACCTTTGAAGGGAAATTGTGAGAATTGAATAATGCTAAACTCGAAGAGGTTTATTGATTATGATATTGTGGGTGTTGTTGTTAATGCTTGGGAGTTGTTTACTATATGGTGGAAGTTGTTGAAACAAAGGAGATGCTGCCCAATTTTCATTAACTTTAGCTTAAGCTTAAGTATGCTTCCGGTTATCTAATCCTAGTACGGATTCTCTTGAATATAGAATCACGTGCTTGGAAGGAAAGCGTTTAGTCGATAGAGTTAAGGAGATGTAAAGGTATGTTAAGGCTAGTCCCCTTCTTTCAAAGGCATGACTCCTATGTTATAATTTTATCCCTGTTTTCCATAACTCTCTTACTTCTAAAAGCTTGATGTTCATGATTCTTAGAGTTCCTTATGATAATACAGATGAGATGGTTTCTATAATGATGATTATGATGATGATAATTCTACTTCTTGAGATTATGAAGCTTGTGAAATGATGTTATTACGAGCTGATGACCTTACTTTATGATTTCATTGATGTTATACCTTGTTGTATTCTCACCTCATGAATCTAGTTCCTTCAAGGTGAGACATAACGATCATGGCTAATTCATAATATAATCGGAGGTCACCGACCTTACGTCACTCCGATATAGTTATAGCTTTCTTGAGCTCTCATGCATGCATTACGTTATGTATACGTATGATTGTACTGTGCCTATATGATCGGGCAGTCACTACTAAGACAGGCGTAGTGGGGCAGCTATGATGATGATTACACCTTGTCTATATGGCACGGGCAAACACCACTAGTAGGCGGCTTGAGATGTTTACCCCGGACGCAGGCTAATGATGATCACACCGTACCTATATGGACGGGCAGTTTATATATGTATGCATGATATGATGTTGTTTATGATGTAAGTTAGCATGCATGATTCTGCCTGAAGAAGCATTCAGTTACATGTTGTTTCCTTATTTTATGCTTCCTTATTCTTTATCATGTTATTATTTCTATATTACTATTATTCATGTCTTACATGCTCGGTACCTTATTCGTACTGACGTACCTTTCTCTTGGACGCTGTGTTCATGCCCGCAGGTAGACAGGGAGATGATACAAATCCTTAGGAGCCAGATCAGCTTGCACAGGAGCACTTCCTTACTCCGGAGGTGCAATTTTGAGATATAGTCTTTTGTGTACTTATTTGGGCATGACGGGGTCCTATCCCATCCTTATGTTCAGTACTCTAGTTAGAGGCTCGCATATATATATGTGTGGGTAGTAGATGATATGTGACCTCTCAGTGTATACTCTGCATATCATTTTTGATAGCCATGAGGGCTTATGTATATATGTGCATGCTTTGGGGAATAATTTACGATCGGTTTATAGTAAGTATTACCTTGGGGGATTAGGTGTGCACAGGTTCAGTATGATAGTTAGCATGATGAGCAGTGCTCGGTAGCCAGCTCCGGGTACCCGTCATGGCCCCCTAGTATGGTCGTGACAAAAGTGGTATCAGAGCATTTCCGTCCTAGGATGTGTCTACGAGCGGTGTCCAGTAGAGTCTTGTTTATGAGTGTGAAGCACGTCACATTTATAAACAAGAGGCTACGTGACATCTAGGAATAATGACCGTCCTTTTTCTTCATAGATCGTGCGATAGATCTATAACATAAGAGTTCCTTTTATCCTAATTGTGCGTTGTGATTTCAGATTTGCCGGTAAAAAAGAAAGCAACAGCTACCTAGAAGGGCAAGACAGCGGCAGAAAGACGGACTGAACGGGAGCCATCGGTAAATATAGATGAGGGTGAATCCCATAACGAGGCTCTATATCATACTTCTCATACTCCGTCTATTCTAGAGGAGCAGGGAGGGGTTTCCACTCTAGCTCCAATGCCTCCAGTTCCTCCTCCGAGTGCTTCTGGCCAGCAGATGTCTGAGGCTATTTAGTTATTGACCCAGTTAGTTGCTGCCCAGGTTTAGCGGCAGAGTACAAGTCCAAGTGATAGGGCGACTAGTGCAAGAGCCCGATATTTTATGAGTTTAAATCCTTCAAAATTTTTCGGGTCAAAGCCGGATGAAGACCCACAAGGCTTTATAGATGAGATGCTAAGAACGCTGAGAATAATTCATGCTCCTGATACCGAGTCAGTGGAGTTGGCATCTTATAGACTCTGGGATGTAGATGTTCTATGGTATAATAACTGGATTTCTTCAAGAGGGGAAAATGCACCTCCCCTGGTTTGGCAAGAGTTCGTGAATGCTTTTATTCATCACTAATTGCCACCGGAGGTCCGAAGGGCCCGTGCTGACAAGTTCTTGATTTTAAAGCAAGAAAATATGAGTGTCCGAGAGTATAGTCTCCGCTTCAATTCATTGGCTAGGTATGCTCCGGCCAGGGTAGCAGATATGGGAGACCAGGTGCATCAATTTGTGAGTGGTTTAGGGCCACATCTATTCAAAGATTGTCTAACAGCTTCACTCTAGGAAGGGATGGACATCTCCCGTATTCAGGCTTATGCCCAGAACTTAGAAGAGCAGCAGCAGCCGCACCGAGGTGAGCGTGAGAGTCAGATCTGCGGGCGCTAGTAGCGAGTATAGAAGGGGTCAGAGACATCTATTTTCTAGATATTCAGGCCAGTCTGCGACTAGTGAACTTCCTTGGTTTGCGGGCAGGAGATTTGATCGCCCTATTTATTCTGGACCGGGTCAGAGTTCGAGAGTTTCGGGTTCTCAGGTTGGGGGTGATTTTAGTCAGATGAGACTATCGATTTTGTGATGCATCCAGTGCGGAAGATTACACTCAGGTCAGTGCCATCGAGGCTCGGATGCCTGCGGTTAGGTGGGCCATATGATGCGTGATTGTCCCCCAATGAGCGACAGAGGTGGGACCCAACCCACAGGATCAGTAGTAGTTTTTTCGTAGTTCGTGCGCCCTATAGGGCAGACTTCTTAGACTCCAGTAGGTCGAGGCAGGGGCAGAGGGGGAGCACCCAGTTCAAGCGGCCCTCAGAATCGTATTTGTGCATTAGCTAGACGATAAGATCTTGAGTCCTCCCCTGACGTCGTTTCAGGTTATTGACCGTATCTTCCTATAATGTTTATGCGTTGATTGATCTGGGTTCTACATTATCATATATTAATCCCTATATTGCTGATCGTATTGGGGCGAAACCCGAGTTAATTAAACCCTTTGAAGTGTCTACTCCGATTGGCGACCCGGTAATAGCTATACAAGTATATAGAAATTGTGCGGTGGTAGTATGTGATCATTATACTGTGGCTGATTTGATTGAGCTGGAGATGTTAGATTTTAATGTTATTATGGGCATGGATTGGTTGACTTCTTGTTATGCTAACGTTGATTGCAGAACGAAAATAGTTCGATTTCAATTCCTCGGAAAACCAGTGCTTGAATGGAGGGGTAAAACAGCATCCCCAAAAGGTAGGTTTATTTCTTATCTCAAAGCGAGGAAGATGATTGCTAAGGGCTATACTTGTCATTTAGTCCGAGTTCATGATACCGCAGCAAAGCCGCCAACTCATCAATCCGTCCTAGTAGTAAATGAATTTATATATGTGTTTTCAGATAAGCTTCCCGGTCTTCCACCTAAGCGGCAGATTGAATTTACTATTGATGTGCTGCCAGACACCGAACCTATATCTATCCCTCCCTATAGAATGGCTCCTATTGAATTGAAAGAGCTAAAGGCACAATTGAAGGATCTGCTCGAGGAGGGAATTATTAGACCCAGTTCATTTCCATAGGGAGCAGCCGTCTTATTTGTAAGAAAGAAGGATGGTCCCTACGAATATGCATTGATTATAGGCAATTGAACAAGGTCACAACAAGGAATAAATACCCGCTTCCGAGAATCGATGACTTGTTTGATCAATTGCAAGGTGCTAAATGGTTTTCAAAGATTGATCTGAGATCAGGATACCACCAAGTGAAGGTCAAAGAAGAAGATATTCCGAAGATGGCTTTTAGAACCAGATATGGTCATTACGAATTTCGGGTTATGTCATTTGGATTGACTAATGCCCCAGCAGTGTTTATGAATATGATGAAGTATGTGTTCAGGCCTTTTCTAGATCTATTCATAATCGTGTTCATCGATGATATTCTTGTATATTCTCGGTCAGAAGCAGAGCATGCAGATTATTTGCGAACTGTCCTTGAGAATTTCTGGGTCACATTATCTCAGCTGATGGCATTCAGGTAGATACTTAGAAAATTGAGGCTGTGAAGACTTGGCCAAGGCCCACAACTCCCACAGAGGTCCATAGTTTTCTGGGATTAGTAGATTATTATAGGAGATTTGTGGAAGGATTTTCTTCTATTTTTGCACCACTGACGAAGCTAACTCGGAAGTCAGCGAACTTTCTATGGATTGATGCTTGCTAGCGTAGTTTTCAAGAATTAAAAGATAGGTTGACTTCAGCCCTAGTCCTGACACTTCCAGAAGGAGCAGATGGTTATGTTGTTTATTGTGATGCCTCCGGTGTTGGGTTAGGTTGTGTGTTGATGCAGCATGGCAAAGTTATTGCCTATGCCTCTAGACAGTTGTGGAAACATGAGCAGAACTATCCGACCCATGACCTCGAATTAGCTGCGGTTATTCATGCGCTTAAGATGTGGAGGAATTTATCTACACAGATGATAAAAGTCTCCAATATATTTTCAAGCAGAAGGAGTTGAATCTACGGCAGGGACGATGGTTAGAGCTATTAAAAGACTATGACGTCAATGTTTTATATCATCCTGGGAAGGCAAATGTGGTGGCCGATGCTCTTAGCCATAAATCTATGGGCAGTCAATGTGATGTTCTGCCATAAAAGAAAGGATTGGTCCATGAGCTCTATCAGCTAGCTAGCCTAGGAGTTCATGTAACGGACTCGGGCAATGCAAGGGTTGTTGTTCATAACCCAGCTATTTTGTCCCTAGATATGGAAGTGAGAAAGCATCACTATAAAGATCCCAAGTTGAGATATTATAGAGATACGCTCCCTTAGAAGGAGAAGTCACCATTTGAGATTTCTGCAGATGGGATTCTCAGGTATCGAAGCAGGTTATGTGTTCCGGAAGTGGCAGGGTTACGCCGTCAGATTCTAGAAGAAGCCCATTACTCCCGTTATTCTATTCATCCAGGTGCGACAAAAATGTACCATGACCTCAAATTAATGTATTGGTGGGATGGAATAAAGAAAGATATAGCAGAATTTGTAGCTCAATGCCCAAATTGCCAACAAGTGAAAATTAAGCATCAGAAGCCAGGAGGATTGTTGAAAGCTATGGAAATTCCAACTTGGAAATGAGAAGTGATTAATATGGATTTTGTTGTAGACTTGCTTTGTTCTCAGAGTAAGTATGACTCCATACGGGTAATTATTGACAGACTTACAAAGTCAGCTCATTTTCTACCAGTCAAAACCACTTATGCAGCAGAAGATTATGCGAAGTTGTATCTTAAGGAGATATGCGACTTCATGGTGTCCCCGTATCCATCATCACAGATAGAGGAGCATAATTTACAGCCAAATTCTGGAAGTCTTTTCAGGAAGGTTTGGGTGCTCAAGTAAGAATCAGCACCGCATTTCATCCACAGACTGATTGGCAAGCTGAACGTACTATTTAGACTTTAGAGGATATGTTGTGGGCTTGTGTGCTAGATTTTAGAGGTAGCTGGGATGATCATTTTCCACTTATTGAATTCGCCTATAATAACAGTTATCATTCTAGTATCCAGATGGCCCCTTATGAGGCCCTATACGGGAGAAAATGTAGATCGCAAATTGGATGGTTCGAAGTCGGAGAGACACAACTAATAGGCCCAGAATTGATCCAGCAAGCGAAAAGATTAAGGTTATTCGAGACCAATTGTTGACAGCCCAGAGTCGTTAGAAATCTTATGCAGATAACCGTCGACGAAATTTGGAATTCCAAGTCAATGATTGGGTATTCTTGAAAGTGTCGCCGATGAAAGGTGTGATAAGATTTGGCAAGAAAGGCAAGCTCAGCCCCCGATATATTAGGCCTTATAAGATCGTACACAAAGTGAGCCAAGTAGCTTATAAATTGGACTTACCTCCAGAACTCGAGTTAGTTCATCTAGTTTTTTATGTATCGATACTCCGTAAATGTGTTGGAGATCCTTCCAGAATTGTGCCTGTAGATGATGTTCAAATCACCGAGAAGTTGGCTTATGAAGAAGAACCTCTTACCATACAAGATAGACAGGTACAGAAATTCAGAACTAAAGATGTAGCTTCAGTTAAGGCTTTTTAGAGGAACAATAATAGAGAAGAGATGACTTGGGAAGCATAAGAAGATATGAAGTCCAAATATCCGTATTTGTTTCCACCTCGGGAAGAGGCAAGATGAGCCGCCATTGTCCCCAGGTATGAGATGCTTTCTTTATTTGTTTTCGGGTCGTGTGTGGCCATGTTCCTTGCTGTAATATTGTAGCCCTGTGTGGCAATGTTATTTTGGGTTGCTGTGGCAGGATGGCAGTGCTATGTTACAGGGGAAACTATGACAAATTTTTTTCAAAATCCCCCGAAACTTAACATTCAGGGACGAATATTCTTAAAAAGGGGGGGGGGGGGGGGGGGGGAGAATGTTACGCCTTGGACGTTTCATGTTTCTATGTGGTGATTAGACTAACGCAAGTTAAGGTGTACACGAAATCCTGACAAAGATGGGGAGATATTTAATAATTCTAAATAAGAATTCCGAAAACATTTGAGGCAAGGGAAGAAAGTTCGTCAAAATGAAACTTCATTGCAGTTGCATGACAATGAGGCCCGACGGTCGTTCTTTTTACCGTCGGGCGGTTCGACGCTTCATCGATTGTGCCATAGAATTGATTCAGCGAAAAGACCATTTGACGGATCGGATCTGTGCTCCGTCGATGAGTTCGACGGAATGTCCTTCTCATCATAGAATGAAAGAAAACGAAAATTGCTCACTGGAAATATCAGGATTTCGACGGTCAGATCGACGCTCCGTCGATCTGATCGACGCTTCGTTGTTTGTACCGTATAATTTCCCGTCGGGTCAGATTGTTTTTTCATATATGGACGATCCAAGCTCATTTTTTTAATTTATCATCTTCTCCAACCCTCTCCACACCTCTAGAACCTTCTCCACACTATATTAACATAAAACCATGATAAATCAAAGATTAAACACCAAATATTAGTAGAATCAAGTGCAAGGATGTTCTCTAGGGCTTGTGGAAACTAAGAATTCTTTGGAAATGAAAGCTAGGATTTTCTCCAAGTGAAGTATCTTCATTTAAATATTGTTCCTACAAAATCAAAGGTGATTTTTATGTTCATTTCATGTTATTAAAAGTATTGAGTGGTTGAAAGACTTGGATTGAGGGGGAAAGTAGAATATAAAGCTCAAATGTGAAAATAATGGTATCTTTGAATAGCAACTTTACTTGAATCATAGTTCTTGACATGTATTAGTATAATCTTGTTATGAATGATATTAAGGATGATTAAGAAGCATTATATGTGAATGAATATGACGTTGTGTTGCAATTGTGGTTATAGATACCTTTGAAGGGAAATTGTGAGAATTGAATAATGCTAAACTCGAAGAGGTTTATTGATTATGATATTGTGGGTGTTGTTGTTAATGCTTGGGAGTTGTTTACTATATGGTGGAAGTTGTTGAAACAAAGGAGATGCTGCCCAATTTTCATTAACATTAGCTTAAGCTTAAGTATGCTTCCGGTTATCTAATCCTAGTACGGATTCTCTTGAATGTAGAATCACGTGCTTGGAAGGAAAACGTTTAGTCGATAGAGTTAAGGAGACGTAAAGGTATGTTAAGGCTAGTCCCCTTCTTTCAAAGGCATGACTCCTATGTTATAATTTTATCCCTGTTTTCCATAACTCTCTTACTTCTAAAAGCTTGATGTTCATGATTCTTAGAGTTCCTTATGATAATAAAGATGAGATGGTTTCTATAATGATGATTATGATGATGATAATTCTACTTCTTGAGATTACGAAGCTTAGGAAATGATGCTATTATGAGCTGATTGTCACGACCCGACTAGGGGGCCGCGACGGGCACCCGGTGCTAGCCCACCTGGGCACCCTCTTAGGTTACTCTTATGCTTACATCTAGGTGAGCCACGCAATTAGACACACATTTCCACTCGTTCGTCAAACTAGTCCCATTTGGACGACATTACATTTATATCATAATTGGCATTTATGCCACATCAATGTATAGGGGCCAACGTGGCCGACAAAGTGATATGCAAACATAGGCCGACAAGGACAGACATATCTAGCATATACACACGTGACTACGAGCCTCTAAGAGTGTATGACATAACACATGAGCGGGATAGGACCCCGCTATGCCCATAATTATATACACAAAAAAATGAGTACCCAAAATCTATGGCTCCGGAAGAAATGAAGCTCGGCTGTGCAATCCCTGAATAAGCAGCTATGGATCAAGTCTGTCTCCCTGTGCACCTGCGGACATGACGCAGCGTCCACAACAAAAGGACGTCAGTACGAAGAATGTACTGAGTATGTAAAGCATGATCAACATCGATATATAAGCATAATGAACAACATATGAAATAGCATAGGAGGGGGGACAATAATACCATCGTCATAGCACTTACTTGCCTTTCATAGGGACTTTTCATTTCTCATAAGTACTTGTTTACTTACATCATCATCCGTATTCCATAATAGTACTCGTACCATACTTGTGCTCATATTCGTATACATGTCCTTATTCGTGTCCATATACATAGTCTTATCACATTCATATTCATATTATATACATAGTCATTTCATATACATAGTATTTACATAACATACCTGACCTTGTAGGATCAGTGTTTCGTATACATACTTGGCCAACCAAGGCTCAAGATTGCTCATACCTGGCCCTACCAAGGCTTCAGGGTTATACGTACCATCTTCAGAGGTGTGCGCGCGCTTCGTAATCGTATACATACTTTATACATATTCATATACATATATTCTACCCGGCGTTATAAGCTCGGGGTTTCATTATAGCCCTTCATAGGCACATACAAGTACAATAGCCCGTAGGCACCTTTAGCATCATTATTATTATCATCGTCATCACTATCATCATCATCATTTTCGCTACATATATATCTTAAGCTTACTCGACATATGAGATGCGTAGTACAATCGTGGTACATATCAAGAATCGTGAGCTTATGAGCTCGGAATGTCAATCATTCGAATACAACATACTCATATAGAGGATTTAAGAGTTTGGCCAAGGAACCATGTCTTATGAAAGAAGGGTTAGCCTTACATACCTTTTTGTCGACTATTCTACACTTGTACGTTCCCTTCCAATGGTAGCATTTATACCTTCATTAATATCATAACAATGGCCATTAGTCACTCACATTATCCACATTATCTAGATTCCTCACTTTGCCTCTAATTCACCCACATTCATGGTTACAACACCCAACTTCGTCCATTCGTCTAAAGTGTCTAGTTCATGATCTTAATACCATTTATAACACATTCATATCACAATACAACAACATTCATAATTCAATCCAAACTATTTCTAAAAATGTCACTATTCATCATTCATGACCAAGCTGACCATACTTTTCTACAATCCATGTATTTTAACTCTCCAATACCTTAAACATCATGTAAAAATCATGAATATTACCTTAGAAGTTGTAGGAACAAGCTTTGGTTGATAATACTCCACTTTGAGCAAAACTCTAGTTTTTCTCCATTTGGATTTCTTGACTTGGATGATCTTTGATGATTTTCTTACGCTTGATTTACTTATTTACTGTTGTTGATCCTCAAATATCCTTGAAAGTTTGTGCAATAAATGTAGAGAGAGGTTTTAGAGAGAAAGTGTGTAATGTGGAAATGAAATAAAACAAGTGTTGGTCCCTTTATTTAATGACTTACAAAATCTGTGCTGAGGTGAACAGTGGTCGTAAACTGAGTTTACGACCACGTATTCCACTTTACGGACCGTCCATTGTGATCGTCTTTAACCATTCCAAAACCAGAAGCTTAGGCTGTAACCATGGTGATTTACGACCATGGTTTACGGGCCGTAAACCTGGTCGTATTTTACCATTTCTCGACTGGGTAGAAAGTTGAAGTGTTGCATGGCAGTTTACGACCTGCTAGTTTACGGACCGTATACCAGTTTACGGTCCGTCCTATCACTTTACGACCACTGGGCAGTTGCAATTCTGCAACTTCGCATATTTCTTAGACTTCTCATTTTAATCGTCCACATCCATTTGCATGCATTACTAGTTCATTTACTCGCGTTCCAACGGGAAATTTTCCGAGGTGTAACACTGATGACCTTACTTTATGATTTCATTGATGTTATACCTTGTTGTACTCTCACCTCATGAATCTAGTTCCTTTAAGGTGACATAACAATCATGGCTAATTCATAATATTATCGGAGGTCACCGACCTGACGTCACTCCGATAGAGTTATAACTTTCTTGAGCTCTCATGCATGCATTACGTTATGTATACGTATGATTATACCATGCCTATATGGTCACGCAGTCACCACTACGACAGGCGTAGTGGGGCAGCTATGATGATGATTACACTAGTGGGCGGCTTGAGATGTTTACCCCGGACGCGGGCTAATGATGATCACACCGTACCTATATAGACGGGTAGTTTACATATGCATGTATGATATGATGTTGTTTATGATGGAGGTTAACATGCATGATTCTGCCTTAAGAAGCATTCAATTACATGTTGTTTCCTTATCTTATGATTCCTTATTTTTTTATCATGTTATTATTTCTATGTTACTATTATTCATGCCTTACATGCTCGGTACCTTATTCGTACTGACGTCCCTTTCTCTTGGACGTTGTGTTCATGCCCGCAGGTTGGCAGGGAGACGATACAGATCCTTAGGAGCCAGATCAGTTTGCACAGGAGCACTCCCTTACTCCGGAGGTGCAATTTTTGAGATATATTCTTTTGTGTACATATTCGGGCATGACGCGGTCCTATCCCATCCTTATGTTCAGTACTCCAGTTAGAGGCTCGCAGATACATATGTGTGGGTAGTAGATGATATGTGACCTCTCAGTGTATACTCTGTATATTATTTTTTATAGTCGTGAGGGCTTATGTATATATGTGCATGCTTTGGGGAACAATTTACGATCAGTTTATAGTAAGTATTACCTTGGGGGATTAGGTGTGCACAGGTTGAGTATGATAGTTAGCATGATGAGCGGTGCTCAGTAGCCAGCTTTAGGTAGCCGTCATGGCCCCCTAGTCGGGTTGTGACACATATCACACACCCCTAAGCCCAAAAGAAGGGAGGATTTCCCGACAGAAGCATATGCTTCGCCCCCTCCAAACACCTACGTACCCACTACTTATAACACGGTTCCCGTATATTACGCACAACCGACCTTCCAAGTACCACCCCAAAACTACCAAGCTCCACCAAATGCCTTCCAATCACCCCCATTAAATTACCAAGTTCCACAGCCAAATTACCAGACTCTTCTACCCATTTACCGTACCCCACCAGATAATCAACCTAATACCTACCAGAATCAACCCCCACTAAATGCCTATAATGCGCCACGTCCCAATTTTGAGAAAAAACCCCCTCGGGTATTCACTTCACTAATGGAATCTCAGACCTATTTTTTCAAAAGATTAAGTGCGGCTGGAATGATTCAAGTGCTTCAGCCAAAGGTCGTCGATCCAAAGAATCGATTTTACCGGGCTGACCAAATAAATGCCTATCACTCCAATGGTATAGGGAATAGTACTAAGGACTATATTAATCTCAAGTACAAGATACAAGATCTGATTGATCGAGAAAAAATTATACTCCAAACGGCCCCTCCAAATGTGAACACCAATCCTTTGGCAAACCATGGAAAGAATGTGATTCACATGATTGAGAGAGAAGAAGATTGGGTTGCGGGAAGGCCCACAATTTGTGATTCTGTGAAAGAACTTGAATGCACAGTAGCGTCACTGTCCTTGCAGGAATGCTCGCAATTCAAGGTATTGGTCCCTGCACCAGTGACAACACACATTGCTTAGGTGACTCCAGTGCCACCTCTAAAAGAGTTTGTAGTCCAAGTTGCCATTGCATATGGTATCACAAGATCAGGGAGATGTTATACTCCCGAAGACTTGGCCCAAAGGGCACCCCGAAGGGAGGGTAATCAGAAAAGGACTATCACTGAAGGTGAAGCTGAAGACTTTTGGTGCCGAATACATCCTAAGGAATACTCCATTGTTAAGCATTTAAAGAAGACTTCGGCCCAAATATCGGTGCTAGCATTGTTGCAAAGTTCACCCCAACACCGCCTGGCTCTAATGAAGGTGTTGGAGGAAGCGCATGTCCCAGCTGGAACAAACATTGAAAACCTGGCTGAAATGGTAGCCTATGTTATGGAGGAACATCAAATTGCCTTCATAGATAAAGAGTTGCCCAAGAAAAGCACAAATTACAGCAAATCGTTGCACATCACTATCATGTGTCGCAACAAAATGGTAACCCGGGTGTTGATTGACAATAGGGCTGGACTCAATATTTTCCCCGAATCTACCCTGACTCAGCTGGGATATAACCTGGGAAAGGTTCGTCAAAGTCACACTAACATAAGAGCGTTTGACGGAGGACGATGCGACGCCACTAGAGTAGTTGATTTGGACATTTAAATAAGACCTATCGAGTTCACTACTAAATTCCAAGTCATGGAAATACCCGCCAATTACAACTTGCTTCTGGGAAGACCACAAATTCATATGGAAGGGGCAGTACCAACCTCGCTCTATCAATCTGTAAAATTTATTTGGGAAGGGGAAGAAGTGGTGATCCACGGAGAAGCCAGCATGCACAATTATCCAGACAATTCCGTACCTGTCATTGAAGCCACACCCATTGTCGTGGAGTTAGTAGAAGTAGCCCTTAAGATAGACTCGATGGAAACTCCCATGCTGACGATTTACAAAATGATTGCTTCTACTATGATTCTGAACGGGTTTGAACCCGGAAAGGGTTTAACGAAGAATTTGCAGGGCGTCACTGAGCCCATTCCTATCCTTCAAGATAATTTTCTCTTTGGGCTTGGTTACATTCCAACCGAGAAAGAGATGCCTACCAAGAAGAACCAGACATTGCAGATCTCTGCAAACCTATTCCAAGTCTGTACCACTCATTTCCCCACAGGATGCCTATGCCTGAGGATGCTGACATTGAAGAGGGGATAAGGATGCTATTCCAAGAGGAAGATTGCTCCGTGATTCTGAAAGAATGTGTTGAACCACCCAGCATCAGAGAGGCATAACCGGGCGAGCATCTGTCCAACTGGACCTCTACCCCATTACTAGCTCTTCGGTAGAGAAAGATGAATTTATTTTTTGAAAATAGGGAGAATCTCTACATACCTCATAATGTTTTCAAAAATGGAAATGGCTTGACCTAGGTCAGGACCACAGTTTGTATTCCTAAATATTTTTAAATTAATGAAAGCCTCGATTTGTTAAAACTGTTTTATTTGCTGCATGCATGTTTTATACTAACATATTCCGCCTTGAATTTCTTTTCAGTAATAAAAACAATAAAGCAACTGTAAATATCATGACATACGACGAAACGAATGAGTTAGGCAGCGTAGATGAAGAAGAATATGAGGAATACGATGAAATCGCAATGCTACCCGAGGGTCTCACAGAGGAAGTAGAACAACTGGAGAATGAGCAGAAGCCGAACTTAGACGAAACAAAAGCCATAAATCTAGGTGATGAAGAGGATGTCAAAGAAACATGGATAAGAGCGCACCTAGATACCCCTCTCAAAGAAGAATTGATACGTTTGTTAAGGGAGTACATGGATGTCTTCACATGGTCATACGCTGACATGCCAGGGCTGAGTACCGGCACAGTGTCTCACAGGATACCCGTCAATGAGGGGTTTGTTCCAGTAAAGCAGAAAACCCAATAATTCAAACCAGATCTTAGTATCCAAATCAAAGACGAGGTGGAAAAGAAGATTAAGTCTGGAGTGGTGGAAGTGACATCCTACCCCACATAGCTAGCCAATATAATCCCGGTGCCTGATGTGGCGTGATTTTAAGCCACAATCGAAGCTTTTTGGCTATAAGTTTTACTTGTTTTTAAGCAAGTCTATTTGATTTTACGTGATTTTTATTATGTTTCAGGTAATACGAGGTCCCTAGAGCCTAAGTGTGGAAAACAAGCGAAAAAAGGAAAAAAAAGTTGATCACTGGAAACAACTGGAGATTCTGGAAATTTTGGTGGAAAATTACTCTGCGCGTTCGCGCAGGTAAGTCACGCGCTCACGCCCAGTGACTCTGCGCGTTCACACTAGTAAGTCACGCGTTCGCGCCCACGCGCGTCAGCGACTCTGCGCGTTCGCGCTAGTAGGTCACGCGTTCGCGCTCAAGTAAGAGAAGTGATGCTGACGTCTGCCATGCGTTCGCACAGACACGTGGCGTGTTCGCGTTGAAGGTTTTCCAGCCCAGTCCGAGCAGAACTTGGACTTTGATGATTTTTGCTATTCCAGTTCTTTTAAAAATACAACTGAGAGCATTGTAAAATCATCTTTGGCATAAAACACAAGTTTGGAGGCTAGGGTTCCTATGTAAATATTCTTTCTTTTATTTAATCCTTGTTTATGGGAATTTCTTGGTGACAATTAAGATTGACACTCTTGTTATGCTTATTTATTCATCGGCATTATTCTTAATCAAGTAAGTTCTTGTTATTTTAATTATTCTTGTTCTTGAACGTTTCTCAAGGGAGTAGCTAACCCTAGGACTCGCCCATTTACTTTGTTTGAAACTTGGAAGAGGAAGAACGGGGTTGAGATAGAATAATTAACATGAATTTGGGGCGTTAAGCCTCATCTAATGGAAATTGACCTAGGAATAGGCGATACCACTTGTAGCCATGTTCGGGTGTTCTTAATGCTTCTAATTGCTTGAGGGATCTTCAATTGGGTAGTCTAGTTAATCTTCGGGAGAAGTTAATTTAGAGTCATTGTCCGAGGCTAAATAACATAAACTTGCTATTATTTATAATTCGTGAAATATATTGGATCATTACTTGAGAAGTAGTTTCCTTTATTCCATTCTTGTGGCCATTGATCAATTTATTTGCTTTCAAGATTAGAATTTATATTTCCGTATTTTATCAAAACCATATCAAAAAACCACCATTGATGTGTTCGGTCTAGCTATTGTTAGTGATAATTCCTAATCTGCTTAAATTGCCTACATATTGTTCTCTGTGGGATTCGACCCCAACCTTGTTGGGTTAATATATTTGACAACGTCCGCGTTATACCATTAATAGGTGTAATTTGAGCGTATCAGTGCCTAAGAAGGACGGAAAGATAAGAATCTGCATGGATTATCGAGATCTTAACAAGGTTAGCCCAAATGATAATTTTTCGCTCCCGAATATCCATATACTCATAGACAATTGTGCCAAACACGAGTTACAATCTTTTGTAGATTATTTCACCGGCTACCACCAGATCTTAATGGATAGGGAGGATGCCGAGAAAGCAGCCTTCATCACCCCATAGGGAGTGTACCACTACAAGGTAATGCCCTTCGGCCTCAAGAATGCCGACGCAACATACATGAGAGCAATGACTATGATTTTCCACGAGATGATCCATAAAGACATTGAATTCTATGTGGACGATGTCATCATCAAGTCAAGGGAAAGTTCGGAGCATACCACACATTTGAGGAAATTCTTCGATAGACTCCGAAAGTTTAATTTGAAATTGAACCCATCCAAATGTGCGTTCGGAGTACCGGCTGGAAAGCTACTGGGATACATAGTCAGCCGAAGAGGCATAGAGCTAGACCCAACAAGGGTAAAAGAAATCCAAGAGTTGCCTCCTCCCCAAACTAAGAAAGAAGTCATGCGTTTCCTGGGAAGGCTAAATTACATTGGGCGGTTCATAGCTCAATCCACCATCATTGTGGAGCCCATTCTCAAGCTTTTGAAAAAAGGCGCTCCTACAAAATAAACGGAGGAATGCCAAGAGGCATTCGACACTATCAAGAGATACTTGTCCAAATCGCTAGTATTGGAACCACTAAGGCCTGGGAGTCCTTTCCTGTTGTATTTGTCAGTTGCCGAAAGGAACATTCAGGTGCGTGTTAGGACAACACGATGAAGAAGGGGAAAATGAGTGTGCCATTTATTATCTGAGCAAAAGGTTCACGGCCTGTGAGGCCAGATATACGCTAGTGGAAAAAACTTACTGTGCTTTAACTTGGGTAGCTCAGAAATTGAGGCATTATTTCTCTTCATATACCACTCACCTCATATCCAAAATGGACCAGTTGAGGTACATATTCCGTCAGCCCATGCCCATCGGGAAATTGGCCAAATGGCAGATGCTGTTGAGTGAATTCGACATTGTATACATAGCCCAAAAAGCCGTCAAAGGACAGGCCTTAGCTGACTTACTAGCCGCAAGCCTGGTGGATGAAGAGCTTGAATCGCTTCATACCCATTTCCCAGACAAAGGGGTGTTAGCTATAGAAGAAGGACCAGCAGAATCCTATACTGGCTGGAAATTGTTCTTTGACGGAGCTGTGAATTACAAAGGTCCCAGAATCGGAGCGGTCTTGAAATCAGAAAATGGGCAACACTACCCCATGGCCACTAAGCTCAAATTCCGCTATACTTACAACATGGCTGAATACGAAGTCTGCATCTTAGGTCTCAGAATGACACTAGATATGGACATCAATGAATTATTAGTCATTGGAGATTCCGACTTGCTGATTCATCAAGTATAAGGTGAATGGGCCACTAAGAATGAAAAGATCTTACCTTATGTGAGCATGGCACAAAGATCGTGCAAGAAGTTTATAAAGACTGCATTTCGACATACGCCAAGGGCTCAGAATGAATTTGCTGATGCACTGGCCACAATAACATCAATGATCCAGCATCCTGAAAGCAGTCATATCGACCCGTCCTAAAAGCGGTCACATCGACCCACTAAGGATAAGTCTGAAAGAAGAACATGCCTGTTGACACCCAATTTTGTCCCGCCTTTCTTTCGAAATATTTATTTGCGCTCCTACTGTTTTTTGACAACTTAAGAATAGCTGCTTATATTTTATTTTAATTAGCTTTCTATTAATACCGTTGGTTTTTTTCTTTTTATCCAACTATAGTCATTGCCTATTATCATTATTATTATTATTATTATTATTATTATTATTATTATTATTATTATTTTCATTATATCGCCATCACTTAATATTATAATCATCATGATCACTTTTAACATTTCTATTTACCGTCTTATGCAAACACGCATCGCATTTACTTTATGCAATTAAACAATAGCATTTACTTGCTTTTAAACTTTACAAATCTCATCGCGTAACTATTACGATATCATATAATTTTATTTTTATTAGAGAACTATTAAATATATATTTTTATATTAAGTAATATTTTAGCACGCGTTCATATATAGTTAATTAAAAATGGGTCATTCATTTAAATTTAAAAACCCAAATAAATATAAGAAGAAGGTATTTTTCAGTCCAAGAAGACTTTATATTAGCCGAATGGAGAGCCCAAATCTGTCTGACCCATTCGTTCCAATCACCCAGCCCATATTTTTTTTTAACTCATTTTCCAAACCTAATTTTCAGCCCAAAATATGCAGCCACAAACGCCTCTCTCATCCTTTTCCTCTTCAAGCAAAGGCTCCAATATCCCTCAACCATGGCAATTAATCCTTCCGTTTTGAAGCAAAGGGATCTGTCCCCTGTACCCGAGCCTGGTGCATTTCAGAAGTCTTATGAAGACTTTCCCGTTTCACACTTCAAAACGCATCAGCTCCCTTCAAATCTCAAACAAAATCTCACTATTTCGGTTAGTGATCCGAAGCATATCTCTGCAAAATTCGTACAATTTTTCAAACGGGTGTCTTGACTCGATTTTGAATACCAAATCTCTCAATTCCCGCCCAAAGAAAACCCTAGCATTCTTCTCCTATAAATGATCTTAAACTTTCAGCCGGAGGAGAGGTTTTTTGAACAGCCACGGGGTCTCACTAAAAAAAAAAACAACAAAAACAGCCACATATCATTGAAAACCTCTATATTTCACCTTTTCTGTTTGAAACTTTGGGTTAATCTAAGTGGGTTCGGGTTCGTCGTGTTTGAGCGTGGATCCGGGACCTAAAATCTCTAGTTCACTGCACTCTAAGAAGGTCGGTGCAATCCCTCTCTTCCTCCCTTTTTAGTTCGATTTGATTTTTGATATGTATTCGTGATTCCTTATTTGTGTGTGTAAAATGCTTTTAGTTTATTACGTAATCTCCTCGTCTTAAGTATTTTATGTTTAGTTCATTCCTCATTTCATGTAGATTAGAGTAGCTTTTTTTAGTTTTATCAGAATTAGATAAGTAATTTTCTTCCTCGTATTAGTATTTTTTAGTTTTCATGTGCTTCCGACTTCGTGTGTATTAGTTTAATTTTCATGTTGTTAAGAGTTAGATAAGTACTTTTATTCTCTGTCTTAGCAACTCTTCCAGTTCTATGTATTTTCCTTTTGTGTAGAATAGCTTAATCTTGATAAAGTATATGTTGAAACCATGAGGTCTGCTGATTACATTGTAAATGGTTGTTGAACCTGTTATATTTGTTGTAGTGTTTCCATGTAGCAGAAACCATATTTTGTGATGCTCTTTTCCTTTAGACCATCTAATTCAGGATATGGAGTGTTCGTGGGTAAATATTAAATATTGAGCTTTATATATTGGAAATATTCTTATTACAACTCTCTATTGCGTAGAGAATAACATAAACCCATGTTAAGAGTTTGTTAGAACTAAAAACTCAATCACCAACTCTTTGTTCTGATTTATTCTCTGTTTTATACTATCAGTAGATACCATATTTTAGGATCTTTTCTGTCTATTTGTTTGAATTTGAAATACTGCCTTCGATATCATAGCCACAACCAAATGATTAGTGATGAAAGCATGTTTTGAGTATCAACTTTATAAATCACTATGGCTTTGAAAGAGAATCTTAGTGTCAAGTAGACATCATTCAGAGAGATCTTTGTGTTTAATCCAGTTTAAGAAGTAACTTTAGTGTTTAATACAAGCAGCATGCTAAGAAGCTACTGTATCCATAAAAAAAAAAACATAGTTAATTGTGTAGCTTAAGAAGTGTGATTTAAAAATATCCATTGAGCTAAATGCTGCTGCGTATATTTAAAGTTTTCAACTTAATGAAATATTTTGTTTTGGACTTAGTTTTGTACACATTTGGAGCTCCCAAAAACAGACCATCTAATGTAGAAACGTATTTAAGCTATTTACTCTTGGATCTGTATGTGTAGCCTGTCAAAAATACTATGTGTATTTGATTTCTTATGGTGAAACTTTAAGTATGTTTGTGTCAAGTTCATGGGGTTACCCTTGAGTTTAAGTTTGATAAGTTGGAAAAGTCGCAAGGTTCTGGTTTCATTGTTAGTATTTTCGCTGCTTGAATGTTTTCATTCTTTTAGTTATAGCATGACAGATTCCATGACTGGTGAGAACATAGTAAAATGAGGGATATATGGGTTGAAATGGAAAGAATGGTGTCATGTATGTTTTAAGTTTAAAATATCTTTCATGCTCCAGCATTTCTACAGATTGTAATACTGATATCTGAGATTTTTATTGGCCTAGATAATTCCCAGAATTACCAATAGTGAGCCATCCTACTTACATGTTTGAAACTAAATCTTGATATTTGTCCAAACTGGAGTTGATCAAATAAAGTTTAATTTTGTTGGAATTTGGAAACCTCTATGTGTTTTGTTATTATGTTGGTGGGTTAAAGATTGACCCCTGCTCAATTTTAAATTGAATATAGGATCGGGAGTTGAAATATCTAAGATGATGTTTAGAGTAATTTCTCACTGTGTTCTAAAACGAGTACCTTTTTTATCATTTCGTAAAAGTACTTGCTAGTATCAATTTGCAAGAGTCGACTTTGCGTCATTTAGTATCAATTCGCAAGACCCCAATATCATGAGTTATTTGCAGTTTTCATTAAAAAAAAACAAGTTCTCAAAGGAGTTATTTCAACTATTTGTGCGTTAGTAAAACAACAGTTTAAAGCCTTGCGTGTATACTCCCTCATGGTGCATTAGGAGTTAATTCCTGAATTAGGATCCTTAGGCTTAACAAACTTTTTTTTTTTTGGAATTTGTTCCATGTTGCTGCCCACTAAATGTGGTATTTTTGACAGTTCTTGCTGCTCTCTCATTAACTTTGATTGAGAAATGATTAGTTTAAATGATCTCGATTCAAATACTAATCTTTATCTCTCTTTCTTTTCATGTACACTTTGGAGCAAAAATGGAGTCTTCATAAAAGACTCTCATCGCCACAAGGAGTCTCATTCCGAGACTCGATATCGCCGCTAGATCCAGACCCGTATCTATTCTACATTCGATTCTCTCCTCTCTTGAAAACATCCGAAGGGGGGGAGAAAGGCGCTCTGTTGCATTCTTTAGCCTTGTCTTAGGATCAATTAACTTTTTATTTTCTTAGCTGTGAGTGTTTGTTATTGGCTTAAGATCATCGACTGAGAACACTTAAATTAGAGGGGGATATAGGGAATAATATTTTGTGAGTATAGAAAGTAACACTTTCCAGAACACTACTCCAAGCTCAATTTTTTAGAGTCTCTTTATTATATGAGTCGAAAATATTTTTTTACTTAGAAGAATAAGCATTTGTTTTAAGAGCTAATTTATTCTAAAATGTTCAAATGAAAGCAGTTTTTTCGCTCAATTTGAAAGACGAGCATTTGGTCATTTTAGTAGGAAATATGTCTCTTTTCTTTATTCTAGAGGTCCAATTTTATTTTAAGAGAATGATCCCTGAATGGTTTTCTTTATCTCTAGCTCAAAGATTTAACATGTCAAAATTTTCTAAAATTAATCTTTTCTAGCTCACCCTTGTTTTTTAGCACTTGTAGTTTAGCATCATATTTTGGGTCCATTAGACCCACCATTTCCTTAAAATATTAAATTAACCGGCACTAATTTCCTTGGCATTTCAATGAAAGTACCTTTTACAGCTAAGTTCCTTGCAAGCAAGTAAAACATTTTTTTTATTGCAAACAAAGGCCTTCAATGCTCTTTCTAATACATTCAAAATTGGGTTTTATCTAATTTGAACATCTTTTGAGAATGGACTTTACATTCACCTCTTGTGTTTTAGATGTTGGCATTATCCTTTTAAGCTAATCTGCACCTAGCTATTATGGATAGTATTTTTTTAAAATTATTTAGTGGCATATTTTAACTTTTTTTTATTAACCTAAGTTTGGTCGGTAACCGTGTTTAATGGATTCTAATGGATGCTTAACACCTTCCTATTAGGATATTTAGAACCCTTACCTAGAATTTATTAGGCTCGTAAGATCTTGAAAAATGGAGTTTAGTTTAGCTTTATCTTAGTTAATAATTAGGTGTCCTAATTCACCATTTAAAATAATTAGGGGGCGACTCCTTGAGTTAAATAATTAGAAATCATCAATATGTTGTACTCCGCTTTAACCCGATTAAAATGGGTATAACAATGCCCACTGTTGTCATGTGGAGGCTGAGCCAGATGGCAAGCCATGGTACAACAACATCAAAATGTATCTGGAAGGACGGGAATACCCCGAAGGCATTACAAATAGACAAAAGAAGACTATAAGAAGAATGGCGAACGGTTTCTTCCTAAATAAAGAAGTGTTATACAAACGGACGCCAGACTTGGTTCTGCTTAGATGTGTATATGCTAGCGAAGCCACCAGACTTCTCGAAGAAGTACATGCGGGAGCATATGGACCCCATATGAATGGGTTCGTGCTAGCAAGAAAGATTCTACGAGCTCGATACTATTGGGTAACTATGGAGAGTGACTGCTGCAACTATGTGCAAAGGTGCCATCAGTGCCAGATTCACGGTGATCTGATCAAGGTCCCTCCGAGTGAGTTTAATGCTATGAGCTCACTTTGGCCTTTCGTCGCTGTTACACCCCGGAAAAAATTCGCGTTACCAAAAACTGTAGACGGCTAGTACAGGCCAAAGGGTCGATACAGCACGAACGCGCCCCCACGTGGCGCGAACGCGCTCAACGAAAATTCGAGAATCAAGTTAGGAATGAATGTGGTGTTATAAGAAGGTAATAATAGCATATATATATATGACATTTGGAGACCATATGGTGTAAATTAGGTCATATGTTAATTGACGAAAAACCCTCGTTGCTGCAAGCTAAGTGGGGCCCACATGTCAAAGTTTTATAAAGGACATATGAAGATACATACGAGTAGTATATGGAAAGTTGAGCAAGTCCTAAGAAGGACCCATAAGCCAAAAATAGGCATAAGCCCTCCAAAAGGACGATTTAAGGAAACATTTTCGGATGATCTGACTTGAAAGGGCAAAAACGGCATTATAAGTTTGGAATTTGGGAAAACTCTCAGAAATAGAAGTTGTAGATAATTGAATTATATTTCCAACCATAGGTCGTGGGCCCTCATAGGATATCGGGATCAAGAGTTATGACCGTTTTACTGAACGAACATCCAGTCAGAAATTTTAACCCTGCGCGAACGCGCCCAAAGGGGGCGCGAACGCGCAGAAGGAAATTATTTAACTCTACGCGATCGCGCCAGAAGGCAGCGCGAACGCGCAGAGCATTTTTCCAGCTGCTTCTGGCAGCTTCCAAAACAATTATAAAGAGGGGGAGACCCCCTCATTTTCGTCCCAAAACCACGAAAAACCCCCCAAATATTCCAGAAAATTTCCCAACTTTTCACCACCAAATTTTAGCTCAAACCAGGTATAATTTCCCAATTTCAGTCCGGATAGCGTATAGTTTTCGCTGCAGAATCATATGGCAGGCGTGTGGTAGCCTAAATTTAGCATTGAACAAGTGGAGATTAAGAAATATTAAAGGGAGAAAGGTATGAATCTCTTTCTGTTTGTGCTAATACTAGTTTATTTACGAAGAATACGCGATTAAATAATTGTATACTGAGTTAATTAGTTGTGGAAAGTTGAAAAACAGCGTGTGGGCTGTTTTAGGAGATATTTTGAGTTGGAAACATTATAATTGATGTTGGTATTGTTGTTGTTGTTGTTGGCGGCTGAATTAAAAATTTGGGCTAGGCATATAAACAGGGGAGATGCTGCCCGATTTTCGGCAGAATATAAAATAGTATAATTTGAATTATGGTACAAGTGTATGATGAAAAGGCTAATATTAGTGTGAATTATCTTAAATGTAGACTTAGAAGCTCGGACACATAAGCGTAGCTAATAGGACGTGGAACAGGTATGTTAAGGCTTGTCCCTTTTCTTTCAAAGGCATGATCCCCAAGTCGTAATGTCTCAAATGTCTTTTTTTTTTTATATATACCTTCTTTACTTGCAAAAGCTATAAGTCTATGACTCCAAGGTATAAGTTTTTTCTAAAAGTTCATAATTGTTTTTCTTCAAAATGCCCATATTTTCCGAAAACCAAGTTTTAAGAGATATGAAGCTCTTATGACTAAGATGATGAATATGATCTTATAATGACAACGATGAAGTCAAATATGAGAAAATATCTATGATAGATATGTTGACGATATGCTCCTACCATGAATATGACAATATGAAAATGTTAAGTTATTTCTTGATTTCTCAATTCTATTATGGATAAGGACTATTTTAAAGGTTCCAAGTATGTGAAACGATGCCTTATAACCCGGTTCTATGTTTTCTCATGATGACACTCTCCATTGATAGTCTCGCCTTATATTAATTGTCCCTTCAAGGTGAGACACGACGTCCATGGCTATTCCATAATATAATCGGAGGTTACCGACCTTACGTCACTCCGATGGACACATGATTTTCTTTGGGCTCTCATGCATGCTTATATGACATATGTATATGAGATATGTATATGTACATGGGGTGGGGGAAGGGATATATGGGGAAGGGGAAGGGACATATGTTGCATTGCCACCTGGTCAGCTGGCGTTATCATCCCGGACGCGGGATGCCCGGACGCGGGATGCCCGGACGCGGGATATATGGGCGAGCCGACGTATTACGGCGCTATGTGGGCGAGCCGACGTTGTTCGGCGCTATGATATGATATGACATGACATGATATGATATGACATGATATGATACGACATGACATGATATGATACGACCAGACAAGCATGCATGGCATTCGCCCCCAGGGGCACTCATATGTACAGGTTACTCTTTTATCTTATGACATGTCCTATGTTCCATACAGTTATTATTCCTGCTTACATCTTTTACTATGTTACTATTCATGCCTTACATACTCAGTACATTGCTCGTACTGACCCCCTCTTTCCTCGGGGGCTGCGTTTCATGCCGCGCAGGTACACCCAGATGATGCAAAGCTAGCATAGAAGACGTTCCAGTGGGGTTGGTAGGCTCCACTTGTCCTGGAGTGCTGCCGAGTCAGAGTATATGTACTATAACGCTATGTTCGAGGTTAGAGACTTTGCAGACAGAGTCGTGGGTATAGAGTGTCAGCTTTGTAGACGGCTTCGCCAGTCGATATGTTATTATGTCTCATGTCACGGGTCCCACATGATTATAGACTTTACTTATGAAAAACAAAATTTGGAGAGCTTACTATGTATTTATTTCTTAATTGGTTCAAAAGAATATATGTGTAATAAGAGTCAGCGGGTTCGCTCGGCTCCGAATGTGGGGTCGAGTGCCCATCACACCCTAGTAAAATCGGGGTGTGACAGTCGCTTGGGGCATGGATGTGATTGGACCTATTGAACCAGCAACCTTGAATGGCCACCGATTCATCTTGGTTTCCATTGACTATTTCGCCAAGTGGGTGGAAGCAACGTTTCACAAATCAGTAACAAAGAAAGTGGTGGCAGACTTTGTGCGAAACCACATCATGTGCAGATTCGGTGTGCCCGAGTCCATCATAACAGACAATGGAGAAAATCTGAATAGCCACCTGATGAAGGATATCTATAAGCAATTCATGATCACCCATCAAAACTCGATAGCTTATCGGCCGCAAATAAATGAAGTTGTAGAAGCAGCCAACAAGAATATCAAGAGGATATTGAGGAAGATGATTGATAATCATAAGGGTTGGCACGAGCTATTGCCTTATGCCTTATTGGGATACCGTACTACGGCCAGGACTTCAACAGAAGTAGCGCCATACTTGCTGGTCTATGGAACTGAAGCAGTCATACCTGCTGAAGCTGAGATACCTTCCCAGAGAATCATTCAAGAAGAAAAATTAGACAATGTTGAATGGGTCCAAGCTCAAAATTAGACAATGTTGAATGGGTCCAAGCTCGTTATGAACAATTAGCTTTAATTGACGAGAAAAGGATGGTTGCCGTATGTCACGATCAATTGTACCAACAAAGGATGGCAAGAGCTTTCAACAAACGAGTTAGAACCAGGCTCTTTCAGATCTGGCAACTGGTGATCAAAAGGATTTTTCCACATCACGAGGAATACAAGGGGAAGTTTTCTCCCAACTGGCAAGGACCTTACGTAATCCGCAAAGTACTCTTCGGAGGAGCGATAGTATTGGCAGAAATGGACGGTCAAGAGTGGACGAAGCCGATCAACTCAGATGCAATCAAGCGCTACTATGCATAAAGAAGGAGCTTCTCAGTTTATAATAGTGCTCTGTGCTTGTAATCATTATTCTGTTTTGCTTGTATTAGTTATTTCCTTTTCCTTATAACCATTTTGTAATAGATAGGCTAAGCAAAACATCTTTTGTAATATGAACTACGCAATACCTGATTTCCCTACAGAGGGATACGTAGGCAGTCTATTTGGGACCCGGTCACTTTATTAGTAAAAATCAAAAGTCCATTATTTTACTTCTGAACTACGTTCGACCTGAATTCCTGCTGCAACAGGATACGCAGGCGCACTTTGAGCTCGGTCGCATAAAAAAACCAAGAAACCCCTAGGGAGCCTCAGAGATAGGACTTCACAAAGAAGCAGGGACTGCTGCACGTCTAACGGGGGCAGAATTTTTGAGATCATCTCAAAAATTCACGCCGTCAAGCCACTACAAAAATTCAGCTAACCCAGGACTCTAAACTGGGGCAGAAATTTTGAGAAGACCTCAAAATTTCCCGAAAGATTCGATATGAAAATTAATGGATCGAAATTTAAACTGGGGCAGAATTTTTGAGAAAAGGTCTCAAAAATTCTGTGTAAGGAAGCAAAAGCCCCAGTCACGAAGGAAAGGACCACCCTCATTCAAAACGCATGTCATGACAATAAAAAATGCTTTTATTTTTTCACAAAATAGATATCCTTATGGCAGCATTACAAAAAATAATTTTTCTGCATAATGAAAATAGGTTAATCTTACGAATACCGGAGCTATAGGGGTTTTGGGTTCAAAAAGCCGAAAATACGACAGCGCTGGCAACACGGATCAACTTAAAATAGGAGAAAGCTAACCCATTTCTGATGCAGGTCCCCAGGACATCGGAAGACGATCTTTTTTCTAACCTTGCTTCATGTGCAGGAAACGTTTCGCTAAAGAAGGTCCAGACTGCTGTTGAGATCCGGCTTTCGGAGTATATGACTAGCTACGAGGGATGTGAAAGATTTTAACTACCGTCAAGGACAAAAGCCACAAAGGTTAAGAAGATCAGAATACCATAAGGGAATATCTAGCCACGAGGGCTATAAAAGGGTCAAAACGCCATAAGGACAAATATCTAGCCACGAGGGCTACAAAATGAGCAAAAATGCCATAAGAGCAAATATCCAAACAAAAGGGCAAAGGATCAAAACGCCATAAGGGCAAACACCTGGCCGTAAGGGCCCACAAAGAACAAAGGCCATAATGGCAAAATTACCGGCCAATGGGGTCGTAGTAAAAAAACCACGGCATATCAAGAGGGTCACAACCGGCATAAAGGACGAAATAAAGACATATCAGGCCAAAAGGGCCACAATGAATGAGCGTAAAGACATGCTCAACCAAAAGAGTCATGGCAAAGACAAAAGGGCATATTCGACCACGAGGGTCACAGCCCACACTATGGACAAAAGAAAGATCATCCAGCCGCAAAGGCCATATCTGTTATCTCTATCATACTTCCTATTGCCAAGAGGGCCATTGCATGTTTATTTTCCTGCTGCCGAGGGGGCCATTCATTCAAATTGCCAATAGGGCCATTGTACGTTTATTTTTCTACTGCCGAGAGGGCCATTCATACAAACTGCCAAGAGGGCCACACAGAACTGCTTATTTGCTTACGTGCTTTATCTGTTTTCATTTTTTCGCAACCGGTCGGGCATACACTGGAACACACAAAGGCATTTCCATATAAAGGATACCCTTTTCTTCCGATAGAGTCGAACTACAAGTGACTTGATTTCCAAGAACAGGGATATGTAGGCAGACTCAATGCCAGAGAGTCAGTCACACCCCTACCAGTCACACCGGACTTCCCGGCAATTCGAGAATTTGCTTTAATTTACATTTAGAAGTCATAATTGAGTCGAGCTACGAGTGGCCTAAATTCTCATGAAACCTGAGATATGTAGGAAATCCGGAGACCAGGTTTCGACCATATATTTTAGAAATTACATGAAAATGAGAAGTAATATGAGTAGGGTCAGTCAAAAAACAGGGTTAGTCAAATTTCGTTGCTCAGGAATGGTCCCTCCATCCCCGAACACCGAAGGAGCAGTTGTTAACACCTAATTTTTGACCTCCCATAATTTATTTTTATTACTCAGAGTCCTTGAATATTAAACGGAGTGAAATATGCATTTTTTAGAAGTCAAAATGATTTGATAGAACTATTTAGATAATATTTTACCATTTTTATGTGGAAAAATAATTTATATAATATTATAAATCATTTGGAAGTTAATTTGCAACAATTACGATACATTTTCTAAATTTAATCAAGGAAATAGTTCAAAATAATTATTTATTCAATTGTTTAATTTATTAGAGATTAATTAGCAAAATTTTACTTTGTTTGATGCAAGAAATCTATAAATTAATAATTTCTACCCCTCGATTCTTATTTAATGAATTTATTAGGATTTATCATAATTAATTGAGTGTTTAATTGTGGTTTATTCTGTAAATTACCCATTAAATGGCTATAATTGAAATAATCAATTAATAGTCCAATTATGGCCCAATTTAAAATCAATTTCCCTAATTGAGGTCATTCTTTCAAAATTAACCTTTTTAATTGTTATTTAGTTTTATTGTAACCTTATATGAAAGGGCCAAAATCATTGGTCTGAGTAATTAAGGTCATTTTTGCAAATGTTACCCTAAGATGGCAAATTGGACCAAATAAGACCATAAGTAAAATAGCCTGGTTTTAAAATTAAGCCAATTAAGTCTATGTTTGTAATTAAAATCCTTTTGTACAGTTGGTCATGTTTGAAATATTTCTTCATTATTGTTTAAATTTGGGCTATCTTTCAAAAAAGGGGTCAATTTTACCCTCCTGTGTATACACATGTATACATGAGTATACAAGTATACATGTGGGTATACATCTATATCATGTATACACGTGGGTTGTCCCATTTTTTTTCAAAAAAATCTGAGCCGAGCCCAGGCCCAAAGGACCGTGACCCGGCCCAGTTGGCTAATAACATATAAGCCCCATTCTTCAGCCAAACACGCCCTTTTGTCATTTGTGCTTGCTTCACTAGGGTTTCATAAAAAAAAACCCTAGCGCCGCCAGGTGGCGATGGACCCTCCCTTACATCACTTTGCCATTTTCGGCAAATTTTCAGGAGTACTTCGCCTTTGCCAGGTCTGGTATGCCTATTTCAGGCAATGCATTTAATGTTGTGATTTTCTCTTGCCAAATACTGTCCAAACATGGTATATCTTCTCACTTTTTCTCAAACACTTTACTTTTTTGAGTAGCAACGGTCAAAATTACTGAGAAGTTTTAATGATTTTTGTTGTGTTGCAAATTTGAACCAACGAATCCCATTGGTTTGCAAAACACTGAGGAGATAGACTCGTTTGGGGTTAAATCTAACCCTTTATCTATTCATTCACTTGTTTTCAGCCGTTGATATTGTTTATGATAACTTGCTTTTGAGAAATTTCAAAGTCCCACATCGAGTTTGAGGTTGGGATGTTTCAGATCTGGGTTCTATATAAGATGTTTTATTTCGCATTTTTAGGAGGAGAAGAAAAAATAAAAATATTTTAAAAGGCAATTTGAAAAATTATATCATTTTGCGTATAAAGTCAAAATAACTAAGGTTTTGGCAAGTTTGCTTGAAAACTTTGATATTTTCGATTTAGTTAAAAAATTTAAACTAGTTGTGCTTGCTATGTGGCTGAGGATGGAAGGAAATTATCTTCAAGTTTGTTCTTGGATAGGTTGCGCATCAAAAAGGTGACTTTTCCTTTCCTTTAGTAATTTTCTTTCATTTATATATTTCACTACTTATGTGGTTTGATGTTGTTTTTGTTTATAACATTTTAGCTGTATGATATTAGTTAGTTTTAGTTTATTCTTGCCATGTAGTAGGTTAGTTCTGTGTGTGCTTAGGAGACTAATTATGTAAATTTCTTGTTGCCATTTAATAGATCATGAATTAGTCTTGATAAATAACCCATTAAACAAGTGTTTGGTTTTCTCCATGATGAATGGTTTGAGTTTTCCTTGTTAAGCTAGTTTTCTGATAGTTCATGATGGTATTTTGAAGTGTGATTTATGTGTCATCAGTCTTTTACATTAATGTCTGTCTAATTCTGTTCAGTCCCATGTTGATATAATCTAGAGTCTGTTTAATCTTGTTTTCACTTGCTTGGCTGCCTACTCACATGTTGTTGCAAGTTCACTAAGTGTATGTGTTTAGGTATTAACTATGCTAGTTTATTGGCATAATAATGGCTAGGCTTATCACTTATTTATCCTCCTATGGGAATGAGTCTATTTTTTTTAACGGAATTTGTGCTACTTGATCAGTTTAAGTCACTTATTTTCACAAGAAAGGTAGTAAAACATGATTGATGTGTCAGAGTTCCAGTTTGGGACTTTGTTACCCTTTATAACTCCTAAGTGTGAAGAGTTTGTGGTGTTGAGTCCTAGTTATCTGTTGGGGCTCTAAAGTTGTTCTCGAGTCCTGATTTGTCCCTTGTGTTGAGAATTTGTGTTGGTCAAAGTGTGTAACTTATATTTGGCCTATTGGATTTTTATCTTGAGATATCTTAAATCATTTGAAAACTGTTAAACCTTTTCATAGGCAAATTCATCTACTATGTTGGTTTTAGGATAGGTTAACTTAGGAGATTAATAACTTGATATGTGTTTTGCTTAACCACTTTGTTTGGCCTAAAGTGATCTCATCTATTCAATAAGGTAAAGGAACTGGTGTTTGATCTTTCCTGGAGCACTGGTCCTAAAACTATGTTGTTGCTAAGTTCACTACAAGGATAGCTAAATGGTCATCTGGGCAGTCCACTTGAGTACATTAAAATCTGCTAAGTGAATGAAATAGTCCTAATACTTTCTCATGTTGGCAAGTAAAAGTTGATTTTAAAACTTGGCATCTTTAGGAAGATGAACTTGTTCTAGAAACTGTTGTTTATTAGATAACTGGGGTGTGACACTTCATGGTTATTTATTGTCTCTCTTGGGAGGTCAATTATTCAGTACTTAACTCATTTGTATGTTTTGTGGTACCTGTTTGGAGGATGCCTCTTTGAATTGGTTAAGTGTTAATGTTATTAGATATGTTGGTTCCATATTCATAAATGTAGCTTCTCTCTTGGTTTTGTCATGACTTGTAATAGAAATACTCAAACCTAACCTTAGTCCATTTTGAATTTTAAAAGGGATATTAATGATTGATAACATAGTTAAGTCTGTTGAAATGCATACCTAGACATATTGATTAGGAGGCTGTTTTGTTGATACCATTTATGTACACTTCATCTCCCATAGTATTGTGAGCCTAACACATAAGTGGAGAGACAGAAATAGCACTTGAGGATGAAGCTCAAACCTTCCTTGGTGTTTACCATGCCTGGGGTTCTTAGAAACCCCTTGGATCTTGTGTGACATCAGGAACAAGAAGGTAAGAGCTTTCCTTTTGGGTTGTTCTAATCTCTCCATGGGTGTGTAAATCCATGGTGCAGTGGCTGATGATGGTGTGCGATTACTTAATTAGTATTGTTCATTTTCTTGCTTAAGCGAGACATCTTATGTGTTTGTTGTATTCCCCTTTATTTCTGGGCTTTGAATCTGTTGCTATGGACTTATATAAGTTAAAGGGGGACTGGAATAGTTTGTTTCTCCTCATCTCCTCTCAATATACTAATTTTCTTCCATGTACTAGCTGATATACCAAAATATACAGAGTATATTCACCTCTATACCCTCACAGGTAGGTGTATAGAAGCAAATATATTTAGTATACTTAAGGCATATCATTCCTGTTCTTTGTAAATATGGGCCTGCACTGTGTCCATTAAGTCTCTTGGGCCGACTGTTTTAATTAATGGGCCTTCTCTAGTATTTTTAAAACAAACTCTGCTTGGATTTTTTTTTTCTTTCTGAATTTGTTTAAATAGTCTATGTGGGCTTTGAGGTTTCCTTTATCATTTGGGCTCTACACTATTTTCTGCCAAGAAATTACATTATCATTTTAACTTACTTATTAGCTTGTGCATTTGTTTTGGTTTGAATGTAGCTGTTTTGTGTGACTCAATATTTTTACTTGGACAAGTACTAATCCTAGTCTTCTTATATGTTTCATGGGAACCAATCATGGGCCATCTCTTGCATCACTACTTGTCACTACCCAACCCACCATGACTGATACCCACACTAACTCCTAGTGGGTGAACCAACACACAACTCATCTATTCATTTAAGTCCGATTTTATATTAACTAAATTAGTCAGTTATTACTCATTCAAGCAAAAAATAACCAAAATAAGTCGTGCCGGTAGATGTAAAATCGGCAAAATTAACCAAAATTAACCAAAATAAGTCTGGTTTTATATTAACCAAAATTAGTCAGTTATTACTCACCCTAAATCTATCAGAAATGTCATCAACGCTAGATGTGAGGGTGGGTAACAGTCTCTATATCACAATCTGCACTCAAAGAATGCAACAAGGTAGTATCAGTATACACACTATGTACTGGTAGATATCATAGGCCGACTAAGATTAGTATCATCCATATCTCATAAAATCAATAGAATAAACAAGCCAGCCAACATACATGAAATAAATAAACCATGACAAGTCAACCAAGGAATATCACCAATCAATCACCCAAATAGCAAGAATCAACCAACGGAAAACCACAACACAGAAATAAGTCTACCGCAATACCATACTCATTGTACATACATGCTAACTGATGTCATTGCTCAGTAGTCATGACTTGCAGGGGACCTATGGTGTCCATGCACCACTCGTTCTGGATACTCATTAGACCCAAGCATAAACCTCCGTCCGGAAAGAACCTTGGACGCGGGCCATATCAATATATCCCTTGTTTCCGGAACGAACCTCGGACCACGAGTCCATAATCTAGGTCACATATGTGCCTTTCCATATATCTGTATGTAACGATGTTTCCTGCCTTCTTATTATCAATGCTTACATCATCATTTCGTATCACAATATCGCCGAGAAGATTATATTAACTTCTCAGCACAAACACATCCACTGCAGATTCAACACACAAGAATAGTGGCACGAAGCCTACACAATCACTCAATCGCATTCACATATGAGTTCAACCACACAATATCATGCATGATGACTAGACATACTTTCTCCTAAAGAATTCCCAAAACATACAATCAAACCAAAGTCTAACTCAAGTAGACCGTAACCTACCTCAAACGTAGAGCTGGAACAACACAAGTCACTCCGCTATAGCTTTTCCCTTCCTTAAAGCCTCAGAACTCTCAAAGTCTAGAAATAGAAGGCTCAATGAGTCACAATTTACTCAAATCACAAGTACCAATTCAAGAATACCCTTCCCTTTACCCCCATTTTAATGGGTGAATGATTTTCTAGGTGTAAAGCAACCTAACAAAGGCCTTAGTCATCACTAATCATCCAATTATAACAATATTACATCAACATTCAAACTACAAGCAGTTTTCATGGTCAAGCTACCATTTTTATAGAACCCTAGGTCTCAAGTCACTTAGTTTATGGCTCTAAGGGTTCAATTCATGATTAAGAGAAGTTAACCCAAGCCATTAGATGATAAATAAGTGATAACCACCATAACCCATCAAGTATAGGAGGTTTATTAATTTCTAGGGTTTCTATTACAATTTTACCATTGAAGACTCATAAAAGTGATGATACGGAATGATTGAAGGGAATGATTGAAACTTACCTCTCAAGAGTATTCTTGCCAGCAGTCATTTCATCGCTGTAGTGGTCTTGCTATAGCAGCCAAGAGCCCGCTATAGCGGACCAAGAAGGATCCGCCCACCACCATAGCGAGCCATCCACTACTATGGCAGTATCGCCGTAGCGGGCCATCGCCCGCCACATCGGCCACATGGAAAGTGGTTGACCACTGGCGGCAATGAACACACCGCTACAGCGGTACCACCGCAGCTGTGCCACTTGGGCAGTGAGCTTTTTCCCAGTTTTTCCTTCTATCACCCAACATTTCATTCGAGGCCTCACAAAAAAAACCAAACATGCACATATACATAAAAAAGTCATACGAATCCACCCGTGGCCTCGGAATTTCCAACAGATTTCTAATTTTCTACGTCCCTCCCCCCCTATGGACTCAATACAATAAAACAACAACCACAAACAAGTCAATTTTTCAGTTCTTAGACTTATAAAATCGAGTTTCTAATAGCTTGTACTACCCTTGGGAAGGTTCTATTTGGCGGGGTGATCCTACATTTCCCATAACGGTCGGACGGGTCGTTACACAACTCGTTAGGCCTAAAGCCCAACCCCTCCCCCCCCCCCCCCCCTTTTGATTGAGTCCGCTGAAGGATTAGAAAGAGTAGCTAAATTATTTGAAGACCCAACTACGGGTGAATATAATTTACTAGTGGGCTTGGTAGGCCCACCAGCCTGAATTTCTTCCTTTATTTTCATATCTGTTTATGTATGAGTACTTGTAAAAACCCTTGAAAATATTGAAACCCTATGCATGTGTAGAAGCTAGGAAATCAATGTTTAGTGATTTAGGAAAGTCGTTAAAACTTTTATTTAAAAAACTGGGATGACAATCAAATCTTCACGTGGTAAATCAAACTTAGATTAATTTCTTCAAATTGTTTTAAGCGACACTATTTTGTGGTAAAGAATGTAAAAATGGGATATTTGGTTAAGTTCAAGAAAGAGGAGTAACAACCAATAATGGTAAAGTAGTGAAACTTTGTTACATCATTTGTGATCCTAAAAGGAAGTTGTTTGACGTTTTTTCTGAGAATAAAACCGTGTTAAAATAAGCTCTTGGCAAAACACAAGGAATTGTTTTTTGGTTTGGACATTTGGAAAAGAATTGGTACTGTCACGACCCAATCGGAGGGCCATGACGGGTACCCGGTGCTAACCCACCCGGGTAACTCTTATCATACATTCATATTTTACATTTAGGTGAGCCGCATAGCTAAATCATACTTTCTATCCATTATTCATACTAACCCATTGGACAATAATACATTTAAACCATCATCAATAACTATGCCCATATCCATGTACATAAGCCGACAAGGCTATCAAAATAATATACAAAATATAAGCCGACAAGGCTAAATCATCTAACCATATACACATGTCTACGAGCCTCTAAGGAGAGTATGTCACATCATATAGGCGGGACAGGACCCCGCCATGCCCATAAGTATGTACGCAAAAGAATAGCTACCAAAAGCTGTAGCTCTGAATGAAATGGAGCTCCGCTATGTAGTCCCGGAGTAATAAAGCAATGGATCAAGCCTATCTCCCTGGCCACCTACGGGCATGACGCAGCGTCCACAAACAAAAGGACGTCAGTACGAAGAATGTACTGAGCATGTAAAGCATAATCAACATCATTGTAGAAGCATATGAGAAAACATAAGAAATAGCATAAGATGGGAGGTAGTAGAACCGTCGTCATAAAAACTTGTTTTTCATAGGGACCTTCCATTTCTAATGCGTGGTTGTGTACATATACATACATCCATATCCATATCCATATTCGTATCTGTATTTATATCCATATTCATATTTATATTCATAGCATACCCGACGATGAGGGTTCGGTGTTTCATATACCCGACCATGGCAAGCTCGGTGATTATACATACCTGGCCCTACCAAGGCTCAGGGTTATCCGTACCCAACTGCAGTGGTGCGCGTGCAATACATATCATACCCAGCCATATAAGCTCGGTGTTATATAATAGTCATATATAGACACATATACATAAGAGCTCACAAGCATCTTTGACATCATTACTATCATCGTTTCATTACATCTATCCTTAGAGGATCACTCATCGTATAAGGAATTTAGTAGAATCGTAACATAACGAGGATCGTGAGCTTTAGTAGTTTTTAAAGATAGAATCATTTGGAGGACATTATAGGCTCATAAAATAATAGATATATGGCCAAGGAACCATGCCTTATTGAAAGAAGGGTTAGCCTTATTTACCTTTTCGTTCAACTATTCTACCGCTTGAACGTTCTCCTTCAATGCTCACGTTTCTACCTTCATTAGAGTTTATACTAACATTAGATAATCGATAGCTTAGCATACTTGACTAAAGCTAGAGAAAATTGGGCAGCATCTCCTTTATTTATACAACTTCCCCCATATCATATATCAACTCCCAAACATCTATAATAACATCCACAACATCATAACAATAGTCTTCATTCACCTACATTATCCATATTTCTCAATCCACTTCAAATCATCCATATTCATGGTCATGACACACTATTACATTCACTCATATACAATGTCTATCCCATGTTTTTAACACCATTTATAACATAATCATAATCACAACCTATCAAGAATAATGACTCAATCCAAGCTACTACTAAAAAATATCACTATTCTCTCCCATTTCCTATCTCCTTCTACAATCCGAGCCTTTCCACCCTTCAATACTTTAAACAACATGGAATGACCATAAATATTACCTTAGATAGTGTAGGAATGGACTTTGGGTGGAAACACTTCACTTGAGCAAAACCCTAGTTCCACTTCCACTTGAATTTCTTGTCTTGGATGAACTTTTATGAGTTTCTTACACTTGATTCTCTTGGTTTCATGAGGTTGATCATTAATATCTCTTGAATTATTGTGGGAGAGGTGTGGAGAAATGTTCTAGAGAGTTCTTGAGAGAAGGGGAGTGAAGATGAAATGAAATGAAATGAACTTGGGTCCCCTCTTTTAATAACTCACAATATGTCCCACTTTGATTTCACGGACCAACATACGGTCCGTATAATTTATACTGACCGTATGAATGGCCATACTTTTGGTCCAGCGAAGGTTACCAATCTGGGATGAATATACGGCCTAACATACGGCCAGTATATTTTATACGGCCAGTATGTTGGGCCGTATAATGCCCACCTTTTCCGAACTCGTTCTCGTCGACTCGTTTGATCTCCAATCCTCATGGGACTGTCTTAGCACTTGTTTAACACCTCATTAACAATCTATGGGACGTTATAACTCTTCTCCAAGACATCATTAAGTCATCATTTATTTGGTACTCGTAAATCCTTTCCGATACATAACGTATACCTTGCCTTCTATGGCAAACTTTCTTCTTTTACCTCAAATGTCTTTGCAATCTCAATTAGGGTCATCAAATGCTATTGCTTACTTATTGAAATATCATATACTTCGTGCCCTTCGTTAGTCTATTCACTGTGCATTAATGGAAAAAATTTCGAGGTGTAACATTCTTCCCCTCTTAAGAACATTCGTCCTCGAATATTAAGTTCACGGGGATTCTATAAAAATTTCGTCAGAGTTTCCCCTGTAATATGGCACTACTATCCTGTCACAACAGCCCATAATAACAATGCCTCACAGGGCCATAACATAATAGCAATAGAGTTTGTCCATACACGACCCAAATGCATAAAAAGGAAAACATACATACCTCATGATCTTGATGTCTCATCTTGGATCTCTTCCGGGGGTTGAAATAAGTGTGGGTACTTGGATTTTATATTTTCTTCTGCTTCTCATGTCATTTCTTCTCGGTTATTGTTTCTCCATAAAACCTTAACTGAGGCCACTTCTTTGTTTCTAAGCCTAAGTACTTACCTATCTAATATGGCAATGGGCACCTCTTAATAAGTCAACTTTTCTGTTACTTGAACATCATTTACTGGCACGATCCTAATAGGATCTCTAACACACTTACGAAGCATCGAGACATGGAAAACTGGGTGAACTGACTCCAAATCAGGAGGTAGATCTAATTTGTAAGCCACTTCGCCTACCTTGCGTATAATCTCATAAGGCCCAATGTACCAGGGACTAAGCTTCCCCTTCTTGCCAAATCTCATAACGCCCTTCATTGGCGACACCTTTAAGAATACCTAATCTTTCACTTGAAACTCTAAGTCTCTTCGATGATTATCTGCATAAGACTTTTGACGACTTTGGGCTGCTAATAGCCGATTCCGTATAAGCCTGACTTTCTCTATGGCTTGCTGGACCAAGTCTGTCCCTTTCAATTTAGTCTCTCTTACTTCAAACCACCCAATTAGGGATCTATACTTTCACCCATATAAAGCCTCACACGGTGCCATTTGGATGCTAGAATGATAACTATTGTTATAAGCAAATTCAATAAGTGGTAAATGATGATCCCAATTACCTCCAAAATCCAACATATATGCTCGTAACATATCCTCGAGAGTCTGAATGGTATGTTTAGCTTGTCCATCAGTCTGCGGATGAAATGTCGTGCTAAGGCTCACATGAGTCCCCAAACCCTCTTAGATGGATTTCAAAAAATTAGCTGTAAACTGAGTTCCTCTATTAGATATAATAGATACTGAAACACCGTGAAATCACACTATCTCTTTAACATAAAGCTTTGCATAATCTTCTGCCACATATATAGTTCTGACTGGTAAGAAATGAGCTGAATTCATAAGTCTATCCACAATCACCCATATGGAGTCATACTTACGTCGAGAACGGGGTAAGCCTGTAATGAAGTCCATGTTAATTACTTCCCACTTCCAAGTTGGAATTTCTATGGCTTGCAACAATCCGCCTGGCTTTTGGTGCTCGATTTTCACTTGTTGACAGTTGGGACATTGAGCTATGAATTTCGCTATATCCTTTTTCATCCCATTCCACCAATTTATAGATTTAAGATCATGATACATTTTCGTTGCTTCGGGGTGGATAGAATAACGGGAGCAATGGGTTTCTCTCAATATTTGGTGGCATAATCCTGCCACATCAGGAACACATAATCTGCCTCGGCATCGGAGAACTCCGTCTCCTGCGATCTCAAATGATGACTTCTCCTTCTGAGAGTGTATCTCTATAATGCATTAGCATGGGATCTTCGTATTATCGCTCTTTCACTTCCACTACTAGCGACGAGACTGCTGAATTTTGAATGGCAGCTCCCATGCTACCTGAGTCCACTACTCGAACTCCTATGCTAGCTAACTGCTGAAACTTACGAGCCATTTCTTTTTTCTCTGGCCGAACATCACAAAAACTTCCCATAGATCTACGGCTAAGAGCATCAGCCACAACATTCGCTTTTTCGAGGTGATATAGGATATCAACATCATAATCTTTTAGCAATTCCAACCATCGTCGTTGCTGTAAATTTAACTCTTTCTGCTTGAAGATATACTGAAAGCTCTTATGATCGGTATAAATATCAACGTGGACACCATATAAATAATGTCTCTACATCTTTAATGCATGAATCACTGCAGCCAATTCAAGGTCATGGGTTGGATAATTTTTCTCATGTTTTCGTAACTGCCTTGAAGCATACGCAATCACCTTTCCATGTTGCATTAACACACATCCTAGCCCAACGCCCAAAGCGTCACAGTAAACAACATAACCTTTCAATCCCTCTAGAAGTGTCAGGACTGGGGTGGAAGTTAATCTATCCTTTAGCTCTTGAAAACTACGTTCACAAGCATCTGTCCATTGAAACTTAGCTGATTTCTGGGTCAGCTTTGTGAGTGGTGCGGAAATAGAAGAAAAGCCTTCTACAAATCTCCTATAATAACCTGATAAGCCCAGAAAACTACGAACCTCCGTAGGAGTCGTGGGCCTTGGCCAAGTCTTCACGGCCTCAATCTTTTGGCTATCTACCCAAATACCATCGGCTGAAACAATGTGCCCCAAAAATGTCACTGAGTTCAACCAAAACTCACACTTGGAGAATTTGGCAAATAACTTTCGAGTTTGAAGAACTCTAAGGATAGTACGCAAATGATCCGCATGTTCTGCCTCGGATCTAGAATACACCAAGATATCGTCGATGAATACAATCACAAATAAATCTAGGAAGGGCCTGAACACATTGTTGATAAAATCCATAAATACTGCTGGTGCATTAGTTAGCCCCAATGACATTACCCGGAACTCAAAATGACCATATCTCATTCTGAAGGCTGTCTTAGGGATATCTTTCTCCCTAACTCTCACTTAATGATACTCGGATCTCAAATCTATCTTTGAAAATCATTTGGCGTCTTGTAAATGATCAAATAAATCATCAATCCTCGGAAGAGGATATTTATTCTTAATTGTCACCTTATTCGGTTGCTGATAGTCAATGCACATTCGCAAGGAGCCATCTTTCTTTCGAACAAAAAACACGGGTGCTCCCCACGGGGAAGAACTAGGCCTAATAAAGCCTTTCTCAAGCAAGTCCTTCAATTGCTCCTTCAACTCTTTCAACTCTGCAGGAGCGATTCTACAAGGTGGAATAATTATAGGCTTGGTGTTTGGCAACACATCAATAGCAAAATCAATCTCTCTTTCCGGATGAAGGCCTGGAAGCTCTTCTGGGAATATATCCGAAAACTCATTCACCAGGGGAACTGACTGAAGAGTTGGCAGTTCAGCTTCTACATCTTGAACCCGAACTAGATGATAAATGCAACCTTTTGTGATCATTTTCCTTGCCTTTAGATAAGAAATAAACCTAACTTTTGGTGATGCGGTATTTCCCTTCCACTCTAAAACTGGTTCTCCCGGAAATTGGAAGCGAACCATTTTCATTCTACAATCAACATTGGCATAGCAAGAAGCTAACCAATCCATGCCCATAATAACATGAAAATCCACCATTTTTAACTCATGTAAGTCAACCATAGTACGATGGTCACAAATCACAACTACACAATTTCTATATACTTGGCTAGCTATCATCGACTCACCAACGGGTGTAGACACCTCACAAGGTTTGATCGACTTCGGTTTGACTCCAAACCGACCCGCAATATATGGAGTAACATTTGACAATGTGGAGACCGGATCTATTAAAGTATATACATCATGAGAAAATACCGATAATATACCTGTGACAACATCAGGAGAAGACTCAAGATCTTGGCGTCCAGCCAAAGCATAAATACGGTGCTAAAGACCGGTAGAACTGGGGGCTCTCCCTCTGCCTCTACCATGGCCGACTGGCGCATATGAACCTGGCCCCATAGGACGTATAGATGATGAAGATCCGACTACTGACCCTGAAGGCTGGGTCCTACCTCTACCACCAACTAAGGGGCAATCACGCATAATATGGTCTGGCCGACCACATGAATAGCAAACCTCTGAACCTAATCGGTACTAGCCCCAATGTAACCTCCCACACTGGGAATATCGTGGCATGGGTGGCCTCGCCTGACCTGAATCACCCTTGAACTGAGAATCGAAAAAACTCTGACTCGGCCCGGAATAAGTAGATCTATCGAATCTCTGTCCTGTAAACCGTGGAGGCGCACTAGTCATAGAATGGCCTGAATGCATAGAAAACTGTTGTCTGTGCCCGCCTCTAAACTCACTCATCGGACCCAAAGATCTAGCCCTCTTGTTATACCCTCCATCATGCTCACGCTCGCTTCTTTGTTGTTGTTGTTGGCTTTCTTCTAAATTTTGATCATTGGCTTGAATGCGCGAAATATCCATGTTGTCCTGAAGGGACACAGTCAAGCACCTATCCATCAAATGTGGCCCTAGGCCTCTCACAAATCGGTGCACTCAGTCACCCATATCTGCTACCATGGCCGAAGCATACCTAGCCAAAGAGTTGAAGTGCAGACTATACTCTAAAGCACTCGTACTTCCTTGCCTCAAATTCAAGAACTTATCGGCTATAGCTCGCCGAACCTCTGGAGGTAGGTAATGTCGGAGGAAGGCGTCTACAAATTCTTGTCATACCGGGGGAGGCGCATTGGCTCCCCGTGAAGCCATCCAAACTGTGTACCAATGAACCGCAACATCCCTCAATCTATAGGATGCTAACTCCACCGATTCGATGTCCGAAGCATGCATTAATCGAAGTGTCCTCAACATCCCGTCAACAAAATTTTGAGGGTCCTCATCCGGCTTTGACCCGAAAAATTTAGGAGGGTTTAAGCTAATAAAAACACTGTCCCTTGCACTAACAGCCCTATCACCTTGCCCTGTACCTTGCCGCTGAGTCTGGGTGGCAACCAATTGAGTAAGCAAATGAATGACCTCTTTTACATCTTGGCCTGAAGCATCCGGTGGAGGAGCTGGAGGTGCTGGAGCTGGGGTAGAGGCACCCTCATGCTCCTCAGGAATAGGCACTGAATGAGAGGACTGAGATTAAGCCGCATTTTGGGACTCACTTTCCTCTAAAACCGTTGGCAGTGCTCTTTCATCCCGCTTTCCTGCCACTGTCTTGCCCTTTTGGGCTGCCATAGCCTTTCTCTTCATAGGCATCTCTGAAATACAAAATACACAGTTAAGGTAAAGAGGAATCCTTATATCATAGCTCTATCGCACTATCTTATGAAGAAAGAAGGTCTTTCATTCCTAAAATGCCCGCAGCCTCTTGATTATAAGTGTGGCGTGCAACACACCCATAACCAAGACTCTAATGGACACGGCTCGTAGACACACCCTAGGATAGAACTGCTCTGATACCACTTTTGTCACGACCCAACCGGAGGGCCATCACGGGTACCCGGTGCTAACCCACCTGGGAACCACTTATCATACATTCACATTTTATATCTAGGTGAGCCGCATAGCTAAAGCATACTTTCTATCCATTATTCATACTAATCCCGTTGGACAACAATACATTTAAACCATCATCAACAACTATGCCCATATCCATGTACATAAGCCGACAAGGCTATCAAAATAATATACAAAATATAAGCCGACAAGTCTAACGACATCTAACCATATACACATGTCTATGAGCCTCTAAGGAGAGTATGTCAAATCATATAGGCAGGACAGGACCCCACCATGCCCATAAGTATGTACACAAGAGAATAGATACCAAAAGCTGTAGCTCCGAATGAAAAGCGTAGTCTTGAGTAATAAAGCTATGGATCAAGCCTATCTTCCTGGCCACCTGCGGGCATGACGCAACGTCCACAAACAAAAGGACGTCAGTACGAAGAATATACTGAGTATGTAAAGAATAATCAACATCATTGTAGAAGCATAAGAGACAACATAAGAAATAGCATAAGATGGGAGGTAGTAAAACCGTCGTCATAAACACTTACTTGATTTTCATAGGGACATTCCATTTCTAATGTGTGGTTGTGTACATATACATACATCCATATCCGTATCCATATTCGTATCTGTATTTATATCCATATTCATATTCATATTCATATTCATAGCATACCCGACCATGAGGATTCGGTGTTTCACATACCTAGCCATGGAAAGCTCGGAGATTATACATACCTGGCCCTACCAAGGCTCAGGGTTATCCGTACCCAACTGCAGTGGTGCGCACGCAATACATATCATACCCAGCCATATAAGCTCAGTGTTATATAATAGTCATATATAGACACATATACATAAGAGCTCACAAACATCTTTGACATCATTACTATCATCGTTTCATTACATCTATCCTTAGAGGATCACTCATCGTATAAGGAATTTAGTAGAATCGTAACATAATGAGGATCGTGAGCTTTAGTAGTTTTTAAAGATAGAATCATTTGGAGGACATTATAGGCTCATAAAAGAATATATATATGACCAAGGAACCATGCCTTATTGAAAGAAGGGTTAGCCTTATATACCGTTTCGTTCAACTATTCTACCGCTTGAACGTTCTCCTTCAATGCTCACGTTTCTACCTTCATTAGAGTTTATACTAACATTAGATAATCGATAGCTTAGCATACTTGACTAAAGCTAGAGAAAATTGGGCAGCATCTCCTTTATTTATACAACTTCCCCCATATCATATATCAACTCTCAAACATCTATAATAACATCCACAACATCATAACAATAGTCTTCATTCACCTACATTATCCATATTTCTCAATGCACTTCAAATCATCCATATTCATGGTCATGACACACTATTACATTCACTCATATACAATGTCTATCCCATGTTTTTAACACCATTTATAACATAATCATAATCACAACATATCAAGAATCATGACTCAATCCAAGCTACTACTCAAAAATATCACTATTCTCTCCCATTTCCTATCTCCTTCTACAATCCGAGCCTTTCCACCCCTAAATACTTTAAACAACATGGAATGACCGTAAATATTACCTTAGATGGTGTAGGAATGGACTTTGGGTGGAAACACTTCACTTGAGCAAAACCCTAGTTCCACTTCCACTTGGATTTCTTGTCTTGGATGAACGTTTATGCGTTTCTTACACTTGATTCTATTGGTTTCATGAGGTTGATCATTAATATCTCTTGAATTATTATGGGAGAGGTGTGGAGAAATGTTCTAGAGAGTTCTTGAGAGAAGGGGAGTGAAGATGAAATGAACTTGGGTCCCCTCTTTTAATAACTCACAATCTGTCCCGTTTTGATTTCACGGACCAACATACGGTCCGTGTAATTTATACTGACCGAATGTTTGGCCGTACTTTTGGTCCAGTGAAGGCTGCCAATCTGGGCTGAATATACGGCCTAACATACGACCAGTATATTTTATACGGCCAGTATGTTAGGCCGTATAATGCCCAGCTTTTCCGAACTCGTTCTCGTCGACTTGCTTGATCTCCAATCCTTATGGGACCTTTTTAACACTTGTTTAACACCTCATTAACAATCTATGGGACGTTATAACTCTTCTCCAAGACATCATTAATTCATCATTAATTCGATACTCGTAAATCCTTTCCGATACATAACGTATACCTTGCCTTCCTTGGCAAACTTTCTTCTCTTACCTCAAATGTCTTTGCAATCTCAATTAGGGTCATCAAATGCTATTGCTTACTTATTGAAATATCGTATACTTCGTGCCCTTTGTTAGTCTATTCACTGTACATTGACGAAAAAAATTTCGAGGTGTAACAGGTACATTTTAAAAGCTGGAAATGAGCTGTAAGTTCTATAAGAATCTGATAAGAAATAAAGGCTGATTTGGGCCTGGAGGCCCAAAAACAAATGGATTGAAAACAAAGGGAAATACATTTGGACCAAATAGAGGTATGATGGACTTTGGGACTTTTAAAACGGTTGGTCCTTATGGGCTTCAAAAAGATAAAATTTGGACCTAAAGAGGCTTTCTTTTTACATATACTTATATATACATATATATAAATATAGAAGAATAGTCCATATTTTCTTTGAAAAATAAAACTCGTAAGAACTAAACTCATCTTAGTAGAACTAGAATAGTAGTAACTCTACTCGGGAGAAATCCGGGGTGTGTCTTAGTTCGACAATAAAGTGATTTGAACACTTACGTCGATTTTCAAATCCCAAAAACCCCCTTTCTAAGGGGAATTTTTTGCCAAATTTTTCTTAAAATTATGATATGGATATGAATGACATTTTTGCAGAAAAACAAAACACTTTTAAATGAATAAGTACATTAATCACACATTGAAGCTCGTAAGTCAACCGTATTCTACAGATCTTTAATACTAGGGTGCGTAAAACCTTCCCTAGGGGATTACTAGAACCCTAACCTAGAACTTTGGTACCAAAAGATTTCTCTCTTGCTTGAAAAATCTTTTACCCGATTTTCCTAGTTTTTCTTCAATAAATTAGGTGGCGACTCTAAAAAACACTAAATCCAATTAGAGCACCAACAACCTCGTAGTAATTTTTATGCCTCAACTCACGTAAAAGCAAACCGTAACATTGCAGAAAAGACTATAACGACAAAACAGGTCGTTACATTATTTTCTTGTGATAACCTGCTGTCACACCCCTATTAGGAGTATGATGGGCTCCGACCCGTAGGCCCGGAGCCACCTGACTCATCCATTACTTGGAACATTATAAACTATAACTCAAAGAACACCTGCACGCAGAAAAGGCCCAACATAGGAATATCCGCTCATTCAGCACATATGTACATATGCAGACCGACAAGGTCTCCACAACATAATGTATTTCATAAAGCCGGCAAAGATAATAGTAAAGTATCAAAAGCTCAAAATAAGGCCGACAAGGCCACCAATATATTATACAACAATATGAACCGGTGGAGCATTAAAACATCTAACTATACACACACGTCTACGAGCCTCTACATAGAATACAAATGATCATAAGGACAATACCAAATAGACTGCAGCTCCGAAGTAAGTGGAGTGCTTCTGAGAATCTGCTGATACCTACGGGTCTGATCCGTCTTCCTACCTACCTGCGGGCAAGAGCACAGCATCCACAAGAAGGGACGTCAGTACGAATAATGTAAGGCATGAATAACAACATAATATAGACATGAAAGGTAACATGGAATAAAAGAGATAACCTGTACATCTGGATGCCTCATAAGGTGGAAGCCATGCATGCTTAGCCTTTAAAAAAACATTTTATACATATACATAGTACCATGCCTGGCGTAATCATCACAGAAACATTCTCATCTTTAGCAATGTCATTAACATTGTAAAAACATGTTCGTTGTTGTTGTCATAAAAGCTTATAGAATCGTAAATCTTTGACTCGAAAAATAGGGACATTTTGGAAAACATTTATGGATTATCAAAAAAGGGATCATGGGACATTTGGAAAACACATATTGGATTCATAAGAAAGGAATCATGCTTTTAGAAGAAAGAGACTAGCCTTAACATACCAGTTCAACCTCTAGTTATCCACACTTATTCGTCCGAATTCGTGAGTCTACATTTAAGAGGATTCAAACAATCGTTAGACTCATCGTTATACGCTTGTCTTAGTCCTTCAAATAAATCCATTTATAATCTGTCGAAATTCAGCAGCACCTCCCCTATTTATATGCCTAGCCCGAAATCACAATACCAACAAAACAACAACTACAACAGCACCAACATCAACAACATCATCATCAATACCAAAATATTCCATAAAACATCCCACGCGATGTTTGTCCGATTTCTCAGCCAACAACTTTATTATACAACCATTTCATCACTCTATCTTCGTAAATAAACCAAAAGTAATATTAATAAGGAGAGATTCATACCTTATTTTTGTTAAAACAGCGATATCTTCACCATCCACCTTGAATCCGCCGCAAAACCATACGAGAATCACATCTATGCATTTATTCGAGCTTCAATTAATACTCCGTCACTTGAAAATTGCTTACTTTTTTATTCCCTCATTCCCTCTTCAAATTTTCTAGAATTTTCTGGCTAAAATCTGGTGAAAAAAGAGGGTTCTTACCCTTTTTATATGGGTCAAATTGGGTCGGGTTACTGTAGCACGCATTTCTGCTCTGTCAGATGAACTTGTAACGTCCATAATTCTCTACTCCGATGTCCTATCGATGAGCGGTTTATTGCGTTGGAAACTAGACTCGACGAAATTCATTTTAGGCTTTTGAAACACCTTAAAAATCCTAATATATTAGGAGATATGCCTCTCCAAAGTTGACTAAAAATCTGCCCAAAATCCTGCCAACATTTCTCAAATTTTCGTCCAACTTATTTTCTTCAATTTGCTTGATCTCAAAATCTTCCGAAACTCTCCATACATGATATTTATCATTTATGATACTTGATAATGGCCATATTCTTATGTTTCAAAATAGTCTTTCCCGATTACGACTTACGAGATCGTAATTCATCCTTTACTTCATTGTTACATACTTCCCATGACTTGTACCTTCCAAACTTCATGGACGTCTCCAATGCTCCATTACAACGGTGAAGTACATGATATGCTCATGCTCTGAAAGTCCGAGGTGTAACATTCTCCCCCCCCCCCCCCCCCTTCAAAAACATTCGTCCTCGAATGTTGAGGTAGAGCTCGCTCTAAGGTAGATGTCGATGTTCTTACCTGTATTTGTCGGCATTTACTTTACTTACTTGTAGTACTTGCTCATTTAAAACTGAACTTATCTGAATTGCGCAGTTTATCCTGCTTCTTTTGTAGCTGAAATTTATGCCCGTACTCAATATTGTCCCTTTTCTCGTTGTCTCGTCAGCCTCCGGCGTTTATATTCTTATATACTTTTTTATCCAGTACTTACCATATACTTTTATCCAATTTTGATCTCATCTTCTTTTTATTCAGAAATTCTTGTTCTCTTCGATTTCCACGTACCTTTCTTACGTTTTACGGATGTCTCAGGCCTTTGTCTTCTTGGAGTTTACTTATTCTTATTCCTCCTCCCTTGAGATAATTCAAGACTGGTCACATTTTAGCATCTTTTGCTTTCTATAGCAGTCGAATTAATCTTTGTGGTACTTTATCTTTTAACTAGTTTAACACTGAAATGTCTCGCTTAATTTCTTTTTCCTTCAATTGGACTTCTGGCACCTGACTAACTAACGGTAATTTCTCTTTCCTTTAATTTACTCTTAAAATTTCTAATCCTTAGTTCGGCTAATAACTTAGGGTTGAATTCAGAAATTTGTCGAAGAATAACCAAGATTCCTAGTCATGCAGCGAATTCGAATCTTTTCATTCTTTCCTTTGTCTGTAACCTTCATTCATCCCTCTTTCCAATAAGAGCCATCATGTTACTTGTTCCACGAGGTCTCATTGTCACCCTCTTGTTCCAATCAAAAGTGATATCCTTTGATCATTTCCTTTGGGGTTCTCCTTCTACTTTTATCCTTTGCCCGATTCTCACTTAATAAGTATTTTCCATAGTTTGACGCACTTATTTATCATTTTGGTTTATTAAGCAAGCGGATCTCTTGATTCTTTAAATGTCCATCTCCTTTATTTATATCCTTGAATCCTTTTCTTGCGATCTTATCTTCGTCTACTTCCATGACTTCACCTTCTGTTGACTTAGTCCCTCCTGTTTCGCAGCCCTCTATTTCTCTACTAGTGGACAACTTTCTTATTTGGTTGTGGCACTTTTCCTTGCTTGCTTCTCTAGTGCTGCTTTAGATTATCCCTCTTAGTACTAATCGATTTTATATACATATCATTCCATCTCCTTTTAATGCTTTTGTCGAACTTCTTAATTCCTTACAATGTCATCATAGTTCCACCTATGGTAGCCCCCAGATGGCTTGCAATAGCATTTCCTTGTCAATATCTTATTATTCTCATTAATTACTTTATCTCAGATTAATCATCCAATGCGTCAAAAATACTATAGCCAAGGGATTTATATTCAAATGGGACTCCATTTGACCCATAGAACAATCCTCAGCACCATTCCTTATACACTTGTATACAATATTTTCTTATCATTATTGTTATCCCTGATAACAAGATTATACGTACAACATACTAATGATCATATCTCAAGATAATTTACTATTTAAAATATTTTCAAATCCATATTTGAATCTTTCCTCCCATTTTCTCTCCTCCAATCTTAACATCATTACAAAATAACTCATAAGCATGAGACTAAAATAAAATCTTACTTAATTACAACTTCCTTTCAATATGAGTGTGCTTCCCTCTTTAAGTCCTTGGCTCTCCTATACCAACGGCTCATTGAGACTCAACTAGCTTCTATCCTTCTTCAAATATTTATTGTCGTCCCCACACCATTTTACTGGCCATTCCATCAGGACGATTATTTATATGGTCCTAAGACCTATACTCTCGCGATTTGATATAAATGGTGACTTATGATTTCACGACGCAGGGGATATTTTCTAGTCTCAGGTAGTACTGCTGTCATGCTATCCATAGGCATACTGTCTTCCTTTCTTTTAACGATTATTGAAATTCCTAAAAATATTCCTCTTTTAAAACTCTCACCTCTTACAGTGCTACAATTTCTCTTTACTAATCCCAACTGTCCCTGATACTTATCCTTGGTCACTTGTATGCCTTCTCCCTTCTTTTGTTACCTTTTTGGGGTACGTTTGTTGCATATTTATTTGTAACAAAAAAAATTCTCTGGTACGACCGATTCGATTCATAGCCCGGAACACAACGTATTGTAGTGAAAAAACTTAATTCCTTGATTTTCTAAACCTTTATTATCTTGTCATGCCTCCGTTCCCATGTCTGTCTCATAATATACATGCATTTAGTCTATTTCCACTTTTCTTTACCACATCCTTGCTATATTAGTTCATCTCAAATTTCGACTCCTTCAAGCCAGTACATTTCCTTCTTCTGTACTTGGGAATATTCTAATTCGTCTAAGAATGTTCTCATATACCAGTAACATTCGAGTATTGACTGTCTTTGGTAGTCATTTGGCCGACCCTAGCGATCCTTCAACTCCTCTAGTCCATATAATACCGAGGTTACTTTCATTGCATGGTTTGACTTTTTTTTTTTTTTTTGCTAACTGGATTATTGGTCTAATGTCCACACATATTAGACACAACTCAAACCACTTCCTTTCTTCATGCCTAATAGTCCCCAGGTTAATGAATCAATAGTGACATCAGAATTTGTTAGGCTCCTTATAGAATGCCCGACTATACCATGCTCCTTCAGCCGTAATTTTCTTTTTTCATAGCTATCCTTTCACCAGTACCCTTGAGATTCCTCTTACTCTTGGTTCCCGATTCCGAGTTGGGTTTATACCATACCAGTAAAAGTTGATACTCTCTCTCATTCATTCTCACGATTCGTCCTTTCCTTAATTTAGCTCATAGTGTCCCATAGTTTCTCTTAACTAATTGTTTGTATCATAATCATGCGTCATAATCCTTCTAATGTCCCGCTGATTCTTGTTCTCATCATGAAATTTTAGTAAAATACACCCTTTTCTTTCTTCCTTCGTTCATTTCTTATTTCCCTTTACGATACCATCGCTTGCTCGTATGTGTGTTTATTCCTCGCATATTCGTCATGTTTCCTTTATAATCGCATCTATATTCCAAGTCCACTGTCGTATGCCATCACTATCTACCTTTGGCCAACCTTACTAATTTATTAAGCTTCCTCTTATCGTCACCGATCACATAACTTCCTTTAATTAATTTATAACCGCGCTTTCTCGTACTTCTGTCCTCAAGGTCCTCCTTGGTTTCCTTTACTCTTAAAGGGATCTTTCCCATTTGCCACTTAATAATATCTACCTGGAAATTTGCAGGACATTCCACTATGAATACAAACCCATCTTGATCTCGTGTATTTATATATATATACTTCTAGGGTGAAACTTTCCCGTACTCGTTCACTTCCTTTCCCATATCAATATCTCTTTGTTATCACTTACTAACCAACCTAATCTATAAATCGTAATATTGTATTTGGGTTCCTAATGTCAACTCTCTTTATGTTTCCAATAGGTCCCAATCCTCCGAAATCTTGGATGCAACTCATCCCAGTTTCTTTAACTACTAATCATTTTTCCCTCCAGGGTTCCTCCTTTAAATTAAATTAAAATCACTCTAAAACTTCTCTTTGAAAGCGTTGCATAGTTGTTCCTTCAATCATGACTTACCAAACGGCTGATGGTCACATTTTCCCTTTACTCTCTCTCTATAGACACGCAAACAATTAAATTTGCAAAAATTTCGGCAGAGTTTCCTCTATAATTCTTACTACCTCATTCCTACACACAGCCCAGAAAACACATCCAATGCCCCATAGAGCAATCACAAATGCCCATAATATCTTGCTCAAGTTCTTATATCAACGTCTATCCATATTAATAAAACAGGAAACATACCTTTCGAATGAACAACTTCAATTCTCAGCAATTTCTTCGTAGCGGTATAATCAACTGCTTATCCATGATTAAAACATTTGGGGTTAGAATCAGGGACATCATATCCTATGATTTAGCTTTATTGCACGATCTAAGATAAGAAAGAAAGGTCAATGGTTCCTAAATGCCCTGCAGCCTCTTGTTTATAAGTGTGGCGCGCTTCACACTCATAAACAAGACTCTACTGGACACGACTCGTAGACATTCCCGAGGACGAACTGCTCTGATACCACTTTGTCACACCCCTATTAGGAGTATGACGGGCTCCGACCCGTAGGCCGGGAACCACCTGACTCATCCGTTACTTGGAACATTATAAACCATAACTCAAAGAACACCTGCACGCAGAAAAGGCCCAACATAGGAATATCTGCTCATTCAGCACATATGTACATATGCAGACCGACAAGGTCGCCACAACATAATGTGTTTCATAAAGCCGGCAAGGCTAATAGTAAAGTATCAAGAGCTCAAAATAAGTCCGACAAGGCCACCAATATATTATACAACAATATGAACCGGTGGAGCTATAAAACATCTAACTATACACACACGTCTACGAGCCTCTACATAGAATACAAATGATTATAAGGATAATACCAAATAGACTGCAGCTCTGAAGCAAGTGGAGTGCTTCTGATAATCTGCTGATAGAACACCTACGGGTCTTATCCGTCTTCCTACCTACCTGCGGGCATGAGCGCAGCGTCCACAAGAAGGGACGTCAGTACGAATAATGTACTGAGTATGTAAGGCATGAATAACAATATAATATAGACATGAAAGGTAACATGGAATAAAAGAGATAACATGTACATCTGGATGCCTCATAAGGCGGATGCCATGCATACTTAGCCTTTAAAAAAAATATTTTATACATATACATAGTACCATGCCCGGCCATTAAGGCTCGGTGTCATATATATAGTATCATACCCGGCCATTAAGGCTCGATGTCATATATATAGTATCATACCCGGCCATTAAGGATCGGTGTCATATATATAGTATCATGCCCGGCCATTAAGGCTCGGTGTTATCATCATTAGCCCGCGTCCGAGCCTCCCACGTCCAGAGCAATATCATAACATGCCCACTGCAGTGATGTGCACATCTACGTGCCATGCCCGACCGACTATAGCGCGGCGTGGTGTGAGAAAATACATACATATATATATAAAGCATGCATGAGAGCCAAATAAAAGCTATAAATACATCAGAGTGACGTAAGGTCGGTAACCTCCGATTATATTATGGAATAATCATCATCGCTCTATCTCACCTTGAAGGAACAAATATTATAAGGCGAGTTCAACAACAATGAATAAAAATCAAGAAAATTACGAAAATAACTCAACAATCTCATATTCACATTGAAATCACAAGCTTGGGACTTTTAAACATGAAATCATCATGATCCTCGTAATCATCATAGAACCATTCTCATCTTTAGCAACGTCATTAACATTGTAAAAACATGTCTGTTGTTGTTGTCATAAAAGCTTATAGAATCATAAATCTTTGACTCGGAAAATAGGGACATTTTGGAAAACATTTATGGATTATCAAGAAAGGGATCATGGGACATTTGGAAAACACCTATTGGATTCATAAGAAAGGAATCATGCCTTTAGAAGAAAGGGACTAGCCTTAACATACCTGTCAACCTCCAGTTATCCACACTTATTCGTCCGAATTCGTGAGTCTACATTTAATAGGATTCACACAATCGTTAGACTCATCGTTATATGTTTGTCTTAGTCCTTCAAATAAATCCATTTATAATCTGCCGAAATTCGGGCAGCACCTCTCCTATTTATATGTCTAGCCCGAAATCACAATACCAACAAAACAACAACTACAACAGCAACAACATCAACAACAACATCATCAATACCAAAATATTCCATAAAACATCCCACGCGATGTTTGTCCGATTTCTCAACCAACAACTTTATTATACAACCATTTCATCACTCTATTCGTAAATAAACCAAAAGTAATATTAATAAGGAGAGATTCATACCTTATTTTTTTAAAACAGCGATATCTTCACTACCCACCTTGAATCCGCCGCAAAACCATACGAGAATCACATCTATGCGTTTATCCGAGCTTCGATTAATACTCCGTCACTTGAAAATTGCTTACTTTTTGATTCCCTCACTCCCTCTTCAAATTTTCTAGAATGTTCTGGGTAAATCTGGTGAAAAAAAAGGGTTCTTACCCTTTTTATAAGGGTCAAATTCGGGTCGGGTTCACTGTAGCAGTACTGTAGCACGCATTTTTGCTCTGTCAGCTGAACTTGTAACGTCCATAATTCTCTACTCCGATGTCCTATCGATGAGCGGTTTATTGTGTTAGAAACTAGACTCGACGAACTTCATTTTAGGCTTTTGAAACACCTTAAAACGCCGAATGTACTAGGAGATATGCCCCTCCAAAGTTGACTAAAAATCTGCCCAAAATCCTGCCAACATTTCTCAAATTTTCGTCAAACTTATTTTCTTCAATTTTCTTGATCTCGAAATCTTCCGAAACTCTCCATACATGATATTTATCATTTATTATACTTGATAATGGTCATGTTCTTGTGTTTCAAAATAGTCTTTCCCGATTACGACTTACAAGATCGCAATTCATCCTTTACTTCATTGTTACATACTTCCCATGACTTGTACCTTCCAAACTTCATGGACGTCTCCAATGCTCCATTACAACGGTGAAGTACGTGATATGCTCATGCTCTGAAAGTGCGGGGTATAACACCTGCAGTTTCAGAAATATGGACGATTCTTTTTTTTTCCCCTCATTATATTATTGCTTATTGTTTGCTTTCTCTCTTTCTCAAGAGGACAATAAATTCTGAATAACAAGCATGATGGGCGAAGTTTCTTTTTATCCTTTTGAGACTTGCTATTTTCTTTACATTATGATGTCAAATGTGAATTTGGAGACATTATCTTTATATATAGAGAGAGATTCAGGTTGTTATGGAGTGGACAAAGTAGTCTAATAATGATTAAGTGATTGTTATTCGAACCCCAGCTCAATAAAAAAAAAAAAAAAAATCGCATGGCAGAGGTTTGTAACAAAATTAGGCATATTCGGGCAAAAGTTAGGCCTTAAGGCAAGCTTTTACCCAAAATTAGGCCTTCAGGCAAATCTCTACCTTAAGGCCTAACTTTTGTCCAAAATTAAGCCTATTCGGACAAAAGTTAGGCCTTAAGGCAGAGGTTTGTAAAATTCCAACTAAGTAAAAAAAAATGGCTGAAGGCAGAACTCTGTCTTAAGGCAGAGTTTGAAATTCTGCTTGAGGTAGAGTTTTGCATTTGAAGCTCTGGCTAGCGAATTCAAACTCTATCTTGCGATTTATTTATTTTAATTTTTAACTGAGCGGGGGTTTGAACCCGAAACCAAGAATTTTTAGCGATGAACAAAAATTAAAGACCGCCAATTTGAGAGGCAAAAATTAAAGACCAGCCTTTGAAGGGAAATCGTGTAAATGACACAATGATAACTGAGTAACTTAATTTCAATGTATGTGTATGAGTTGTACTTACTTGAAATTATCCCGAAATTAATAGCTAAATGGTACTGCAAAGACGCTACATATACTTTACCTTCCAATGATCTGATTTTAAGGCAGAACGAGTAAAATATCTACTACTATAATTAAAATCTGAATGACAAATTTTTTTCTTTTCAAATTGTTTTCATTTAAATGATGGGCCCTTTGTTATAAATGTGAAACAGATGTGAGAGAACACTAGCATATAAAACATGCGACGGAAATTGTGTTGCTTTCTACTTTAATGTTTTAAATTGACTTTCAACCTCCCCTTTCGTACTCAATGAGCACAATTATTAGTGAACTTTGATCCAGTATGTCCGGGAAAATGGATAATTGCACGGACCAAAAAAGAAGGATATAATTGCAGAGGCGGAGTAGTTGATATTAAATGGATTCAACAGATTCAATATTTTTTATAAAAACAATGTTATAAATTTTGAAATTATAACTTTAAAAATATAATGCGTTCAGTGTTAACAACCTTAAATGTTGAGTTCATCAAGTTTAAATCATGGGTCCACATCTAACGATAAGTTAAATGGAAGTGAGGAAATGATCTAAATTGACCCGTTACAATTTGAAAAGAAAAAGGAAAATAGCCACAGGCACCTTAAGATACGACTGTGGTGATCAATGAAGTGGGTTAAAAATCATGAAGTTTCAGGTGCAAATATTCACAGAGTTACATATTACTAGGTGATTTTTAATCTCTCTATCCAAGCTCTGGTGGATAGCAATATTTGGTATTTATATTGATTGGAAGTAGCAGGTACCGCATGAAAATAGGCGAAGTGCATACAAATTAACCTAAACACCACGATTATATAAAAGAAAATAGTCATATAATGATCTCATATATTTGGTAATGTCGATCTTCTATGCCTTAACATAAAGATCCGATGATAGAGTGTGTAGCGACCCGTTCAGTCGTTATTGCGTTTTTCACCATTTTGCCCCTATTGACCCCTCCCCGAGCCTTATTAGTGCTTTCACCCGAGGGGACAGGAGGCATGATTCCCTAGGCTTTGGTTGCGCTTTGATGTAATTTTTAGGGAATTTGGCTTTTAAGCGAAAAACCGTTTGACTCACAGTTGACTTTTGGGAAAACGGACCTTTTTCGAAAATCCATCAATTTCGAGAGGTCCTGATGATCATTTGTGACTGATTGGGGCACTCGGTTCGATTCCCAATGCACTCGGGTGTGTTTTGAGACGTGTTGAAAAGTTGATTTTAGGCCGTTGGGGAGTTGACTTGGAAAACGAGACCTCCGTTGGGAATTCCAAGGCCACGAGTGTGTTTATAACGCTTCTTTTGTACATTTGCGTATTTGGTTTGTGCCCGGAAGGTTTCGAGATGGTTCCGGGTGTCGATTTCAAGTTTTGAAGACACTAGAATTTTCTGGTGTCTGGTGAGCGCTATAGTGGTGGCACTATAGCGGTTGAGTGACCGCTATAGCGGTGGGCGCTATAGCTGTAGGGTGACCGCCATAGCGGCTGCTCAATAGCGGCTTGTTGACCGCAAAAGTGGCCGACGGGCAATTCTCGGATTTAAATGCCTTGGAAACCTTTATTTCCTCCCATTCCCTATATTATATTTCCTTAGCATCTCGGAGGCGATTTGAGGAGGGTTTGGTCAGATTTCTCTTGAGGGTAAGTTCTCTAATCTCAATCTCTTCCATTACCTTTCCTAAGTAAGAATCCATGCTAGTAACCCTATAGAATTTGGAGAATAAGAAAGGGTTTTGGGTATCTTTCTAGAATAAGTTGTTAATTATAAAACCTTGATTTGTTGGTGGATTAAGCTTGATTAAGCATAGAATTGTTGAGTAGTAACTACATAAACATGATTCCTTCATTATTAGTGGCAATTTTGTAAGATTTAAAGTTAGGGTTTATACCCAAAATTAGAGTTTTCACCTAGAATCCGAATTTGAGTATTTCATGAGCTAATATAGCTTCTAATTGATGGGAATTCATCACCTTGAGTATGAATTTCATGTTTAAGCTTAGAATCCCGAATGTCTCCTTTCTAGTTCATAAATCCCATTCCATGGGTTAAGATTTGGGACTTGAATAGAAATAGGGTTCGAATGATGATTCTTCTTGATTCTAATTCCATATTCGGATATGGCTAGACTTTTATTACCTTGAGGCACAACGAAAGGGAAAGGCGCATGATTGACACTTCGAGTTTACTGTTCGGCCTTCCATGTAGGTTACGGCTTACCTTTTGGTTAGACTTCGGTTAGCGAAGCATATGTATAGTTAGTTTGTGCTGGAGAAAACATGTAAACCTTCAGATATGAAGTTGGGTTGGATATTTATTTAGGTTGGGCCTTGTTGTATGATTTGGAGGCTAGCCAACTCGTTGTGTTGTTGACTACCTTAATCTATTTACTTACTGGCTCATTGCGACATTGGGTATTTGTGACTAGTGAAATATCCTGACTATGATATTGCAGTGCTACACTTGATTAAGACTAGGGATTAGAATTGTGATTCCATTGTGGCTTATTGTGTAGCCTTATTATTGATATTACTTGTGTGCCCTGTGTGGTACTGTTTGGGATTGAATTGGTTGTTGATATTACATTGCATCGTATTCATACTCATTTCCATGATACATTGATATTACATGGTTATGGTATTGATGATGATAAGTGAGAGAGTGTAGCCTTCGAGGTCTCTGCCGGAGAATGTGAAAGAGAGATGAGAGTCCATGATCCGAGGTCATTTACCGAAGTGGAATGAATGTTGATAAGAGATCTTGTTGTTGTCATATGCATACTTGAATCATACATTGAACATATATATATATATATATATATATATATATATATATATATAAAGCACATTTGACCGGGGGTGATGATGTGGCCTATGATTTTTTTGGAAATACTTGGGAGGTTTTATACTAATTGCGCGACCATTCTATGTTGTGTGATACGGGATAATCGGCGGGAGTGAAGGTGGAAAGGTCGCCTCGAGGTTGTGTGTTACAAAGCAACATAGTACATGGACTTCGCGGGTCCCCCATAGGTCATGACCGTCGGGACGTGATGTTTCGCTCGAGGCATGTGTGTACATGGTATTGATATATGGCTATTGCATTCATATCATCCATATCAATGCATTGCATTGTACTTGTTATCATCATTGTGATTGGATTGTTATTGTGTTGTGGATACTTTATCGGATACTTGATTGAATATTTTACCAGTTATGATGAATACTTGGACACTTAAGATTAGGTGCTTTAACAATAGGCTTTATCGGATATGATAAGACTGGGAACACTTGGGTTTAGATACTTCACTATAGACTTGATCGGTTATGGAACCTTGTTGGTAGCTGATGGTTTGAATACTGATGTGAATTGCTGATACTTGAGGACTTGATATGTATTGATGAGACTGTATTATACTTGTACTTGATTGTGAGCATGTCTATCTTTCATTTACTTTTTGTATATATGTTAGCTAACTAAGGACGGACTATGATACCTACCAGTACTTGTTATTTGTATTGACCTGCACTTGCTGCATTCTTTTTATGAATACAGAGTACCAGGATATATCTATTTCTACCCCTCGTCGCTGATATTCGAGAATTGTTGATTCGAGTCTCTGTAGGGTGAGCATGAGGACGTTCGTGGCTCGAAGACTCTTCCTATTATTATGTCTCTCTTTCCATTCTGAGACATGATTTTGAGACTATTACGTATTATTATTCAGACTTGTAGTACTTAGTTTATATGCTATGACCAGACCAGATACTGGGGTGGATTTCTTTTACTTCCGCACTTATTTATATTATATTTGTGTGACTTCGTTATTTTCCTTTCTTCCGCTATTTTCTATAAATTGTGAATGTTGAGTTAAGGGTTCGCCTACCGAGGTGAAAAATGTAGGTGCCCGCACGACTTAATGAAATTGGGTCGTGACATAGAGCATTTGTAAATGAACCACAAACCCAATAACCAAACCATAGAAGTAGTAATAAGTAAAAGCCTGAGCCTTGGAGAAGCTTTTGAGCTAGAGTCTTTGGGCAAGCGAACAACCAAATCTTTGCTTAGTTGAACAAAAGCAATTAGGAACTAAGAGCAAAATAAGGGCAAGGTAATTTTTGTATATATTTTCAGATGATCTTTACAGTTGAGCACATCTATTTATACTAGAGCTATGGGGTGCATGATTGACAAATCATGCTCTCTTCATTACCCATATTAATGCCTAAGGTAATAAAGGTATATTCATATACTGCCAAGGTATCATAGAGGACTGATTCATTTCTTCGGAAAACAAAAGCTCCTCAGTCCTCTATGGTACCCACACGGTATATTCAAATACTGCCAAGGTACTATAGAGGACTGATTCATTTCTTCAAAAAAAACACTCCTCAGTCCTCTAAGATACCCACAGAGTATATTCATCCACTGCCAGGATATCATAGAGAACTGGTTCATTTCTTCGAGAAAGGATACTCTCCGTTCCTCTATGATACCCACACGATATATTCCTATACTGACAGGGTATCATAGAGGATTGGTTCATTTCGTCAAAAAAAGCACTCATCGGTCCTCTATGATACCCACACGGTATATTCATACACTGTTAGGGTATCATAGAGTACCGGTTCATTTCTTTGAAAAGAAACACTCCTCGGTCCTCTTTGATACCCACACGGTATATTCATATACTGTCAGGGTATCATAAAGGACTAGTTCATTTATTTAGAAAAACACTCATCATTCCTCTATAATACCCACACGGTATACTCATATACTGCCAGGGTATCATAAAGGACTGATTCATTCCTTCAAAAAAGAACTCCTCGGTATTTTATGATATCCACATTGTATATATCTATATTGACAGGGTATCATAGAGGACTAATTCATCCCTTTCAGAAAACACAACTTAATCCACTATGATACTCACATGGTATATATCATATACTGACAGGGTATCATAGAAGATTGATTCATTCCTTCAAAAAATACTACTTAGTTCTCTATGATACCCATATGTTATATCATATACTTACAGAGTATCATAGAGGACAGTTCATTCCTTCAAGAAAAAAATCAGTCCTCTATGATACCATCCTAGTATATATCATATACTGAAAGAGTATCATAGATGACAGATTAATTAAAATATTACTCAGTCTACAATGATATACTGATAGGTATCATAGAGGACTAGTTCATTTTTACAACAACAAAAAAAAACACTCGTCAATCTTCTATGATACCAACATGGTATATATCTTTTACTATATACTAACAAGGTATCATATAGGGCTGGTTCATTCCTTCTAGAAAAACAATACTCAAACCCCTATGATACCACATTGTATATATCATATACTGACATGGTATCATAGATGACTGACCCACGTAATATATCATATACCCTTGCAAGATATCATAGAGGACTGATTTGTTCCTTCAAAAAAAGAGCTTAATAATATATGATTATGATACCCATATGGTATATATATCATATACTGATGGGATATCATAAAGACTGATTTATTCCTTAAGAATAAAGAATTTATTAAAAAAAATACATCAAATAGAGTTCAAGTCTAATTTTGATATTTTAATTTATATCATTTTAGCACGTTTTATTTGTAAAAATATTCCCGAAAAAAAAAATATAGAGTCATATTTTAGATATAAATTTTGTTTTCATTTTGTAAAAAATAAATAAATTATAAACATATACTATCATCTATTAATTTAGATTTTAATACATAAACTAGTGACTTTAGCATTTTTCTAATTATTTATTATTGTAATCTAATTATTTAATTTTTTATATTTTTATTAGTCTAAATTTAGCTGGTTAATATTTTTATCTTTAAAAGTTTATTTTTATTTTTTTAAAGAAAAAATATAATAATAGAAAAAGAAAAAGGAAGAAGATGAACTAACCCAAAAAAGATTAAAAAAATTAAGAGAAAAAACGAATTAAGAAAGAAAAAAGGGAAAATAACATTGTGTGACTCTTTGGGCCTATTATTTACCTGAAATGGCCCATATTTGGGTTTCTTACCCGAAATGGCCCAATTTCAGGCAAAATGAAATAAACCAAAAAAGATGAAATGCTCTCTCCTCACGTGAACAACACTCTTCCTTTCTCTATACTTCTAAGTGAAGCAACTGCTATCTTGCTAAAATCTCTCCCAACGAAGTAAGTTTTCTTCTTCTTCTCAATTTCTTTACGCCATTGTTGTTCTAATTTTGTGCTTCATTTTCGTTTTCTCTTTTATATGTGCCTTCACAGTAGCATTTTTCTTTTACAACTGAATAAGCTTTTTCTTCCCTTTTATTAGGGTCTTCAACAGCCAATTTCTATTTGGTTTTGAGTTAGGTATCTGATTTTTCTTTTAAAGTGTTTTTAGTTTGGTTTAGGATTTAACTTTGGTGTTATTAAGGATAAGTTGGTTTTGATTTTCTAAGCTATAGGAGTATACTTTACTTGCATGAACTGTTTTAGTTGCTTTTTTGTGTTGATTTCAGATGGTGATTGTTTCTGTGAGCTTTTTTTGTGCACCTTCATTTTTTATGATCCTCATCTTCATCTTTTATCTGTTTTTTTAGTAAGTGTGTGCGAAAATGTGCTCAAGTAATCGTCGTGGTAATAATGATAATGAAGACGATGATTTTGAGACCCATGTTGCTCCTCGTGAACAAAAAAGCATTAGAAGTACCCGCTCGCAGGCGAAGCAAACTATTAAATCTGTTAAGGCCGGCAAGAGAAAGGCCGAGAACGACAATACAAATAGTAAAAAGAAAAATAAGAAGGTTCCTGCTCTAGCCGAAAAGAAGGTATTCTGGCTTTTGTCTAATGAGTCTTTGATTCACATATTTTGTTCCAGCTTTATCTTATTCACTTATTTAGCTTTGTATAAACTGGTATAACTATGTATATCTGAACCTTGGTGCTATTTTTGAATGATTTTCCTGTTTTCTAGTCAGGGACTTATACTCGTATAAACTGGTATAACTATGTATATCTGAACTTGGTGCTATTTTGAATGAGTTCCCTCTATTCTAGTGGGGACTTATACTTGTATAAACTAATATAAATATGTATATCTAAACTGAAATTTGGTATATCATTCTCTATTCCGATTAATTCTCACTGTTTCTTATTTTATTTTTCCATGTTTAGGTTGGCGAGTACTATCTAGAAGCTGCTAAACATTTCCAAACCAGGATTAGTTGTCATATAAACACAGAGATTGTCAACATTCTGAAGCAATACTTGACTGAAAAATAGCAACAAATGTTTCGGGATAGTTGTTTTGGCTACTTCCTCGACTTGCCTCCATTCAACAATCAGAATCAACTCATATATGCTTTGTTACTGAAGGAAATTGCCCTTGATTGTGAAAAAGAGATGTGGATTACACTCAATGGTAATACCTTGCGGTTCGGCATTAGAGAATTTGCTTTGGTTACTGGGTTGAAATGTTACGAAGATGATAACACTGTGTATGATGAGCCAGAAGTCAACAGGTTACTGAAAGAGTATTTTCCCGGAGATGGAAAAAAATCAGTAACGAGGGAGAGTTTGCTTGATCGCTTCAAGTAAAAGGGTTGGAAATCATATGAGGATGCGCTCAAAATGGCCATACTAGTATTCGTCCACCATTTCCTTTTCTCTGATGCTTATAAGCATAGCATATTAAAAAAATATTTTGATATAGTTGAAAGTGGTCAGTATCAGAGGTATGCATGGGGCATAAAAGTATTTGAAGACATGTTCAGAACAACGAGGGATAAACTGCGTGCCAAGTTGACAATGTACAGGCTCGGGGGTCTGCCACTTGCATTCCAAGTACGGTTTAATGAGTGTTTCTCCACGGTTGACAAAACTCTAGCTTCTCGTGTTGGCAATAGTGTGCAACGCATCCTTAACTGGAAAGTCAAAGAAGCTCCGACGTTTGTGGACCTAACTAGTGGGAAACTCATGACTAGTATTTACCAGGTAAAGTTCTTGTTTGCTATTTGATATATGTTTATGATTGTAGTTTGAGAAAAGTATTTCTGAATGTGCTAGATTGTTGTTATTTAAGTGACATGTATGATCTGTATATGTCATGTATAATTATGTATACATCATAGTCGGAAATGAGACTGTGACATGTATACATGATTATACATGGCTTATACAAAAAATTGAGATATGACTATGTATAATCATGTATACAAGATAGGCAGATTCCATTTTCTTTTGTATAAATCATTTATAATCATGTATATGTTACATTTTTTCTTACTTCAATTTGTGTTTATATCAATTTTTTTTTATTGTTGTAGTTGGAGTACCGGAACCTTACCCCTACCAGTGAAGAGATATCAAGGCTGAATCTTGCGGCATTTTTTGAAGATGTCAATTTTGATCTTCCATTGGGAGAAGATGTGCCTACCTTTGACAATAATCATTCTAACGTTGCATCCCCAGTTCATCCACAGAAGCAACAGCCTCATCCGAGATGCAATAGTTTTGCAAGCCCTGATAGTTTAAAGGCTGAAATTAGTGAGTTGAGCGTTGACGTCGGAGAGGTATTGTATTAACTTGTGCCTTTTCCAGTTTGTTGTATACATATGCTTTGTTGGTTTAACTTTTGTCTTTTTTTTTTTTGTTCTCTAGCTTACCAAAAAAGTTGTGGTACTCAACGATTATGTAGTTTCTTCCTTTGAAAAACTCTTCAACTTGTTTGATTCCAAGGCAAAGAAAGAAAAAAGAGGATGAAATTCCTGTTTCTAAAGTGCCCTTTTTCCAGATTTTATTTCCTTCTGTTTTTTAAAAAATAATATGTAACCTCAATTCTGTGTTATTTTTATTAGAAACATCAAAGTGTTGATGATGATGATACATATGACCACGACGGGTATCAACATTTCGATGATCATGACTTTGCCGCGAATGTTCCTGAAGGAAATATGCCTGCTGAGGAAACTAAGTCATGTGTCAAGGAAAATGAGGGAGTTACTGGTGGTGAGGCAAATGAGGGAGTTACTGGTGGTGAGGCAAACGAGGGAGTTACTGGTGGTTTTTCTGGTATATATTCCCTCACCTTCTGAATTACATAATTATCTTTTATTTATATAACTTATAATATACCTTTCTCTGTCTTAGGGGCAGCGGAAACACCAGTTGTGAATGAGTCAAACATAGGTCATGCCAATGAACTCACTGATGAAGTTTTGGCCAAGTTAAACATGTCCCAAATTGTGCTTCATAGGCAACATGCCAATAAAGAAGACATGACACCCGAAAAATTGGCTCGAAAAAAGTTTCCACCAAAATGTGTTTCTTCTCCATTTGTGATAGATTTTGGTTCTGATATAAGTGGCACATCAAAGTCAGCGCCCAAGTGCATTTTTGAGGAGAAGTATCCTTTTGTGAACAACATTGATAAGCTTGATCCCTATTCACCTGAGGGTAGAGCATTTGCTGAGTTTGTTGATGATGGGATGATTTCAACACAAAGGTAGCTTCATTGTTTTAAGATTTTTCTTTTCTTTTTACAATGATCCGTATGTGTTGATTATTTTTCATTTTCATGATTTTAAAGCGCCAAAGATATTTATCCCGAGGAAAAAAACAATCTGCCAGTGCCTTTTATTTTTGGATCAATTTATGTGAGGAAGAGGGATTGGTTCCACACAATTTCATACAGTGGTCAACTTTTGTCTGATGAGGTATGTGATTTCCTTATAATTTTCAATGTTTCTGTTGCTGCGGGTAGTTCAGAGTGGAGTTTAGTTGTTGTTTAGCAAGTTCTAAAGTTTCTTTAGGTTGATTTATCTAATGATTGTTACTTTACTTCTATTTTCCGGTCTCAGCACATTGATGTCATATTTTACAATTTGAGAAAAAAGGGTAAATATGATTCTACTGTTGCTATGCGGTTCACGACAACTGACTGGTTTTTTGGTGGCAAGATTGCTGAGTTCTATGAAAAGTATGTCAAGGCTAACCATGATGCTACTATTATTCCTGAAGTTAATGAGATATCTCAGTATATTCAAGGCTTTTACTGTGACGCAAATGTACCATGGGACACAGTTGACCATGTGTTAATTCTGATTCATGTCAAGCGTGGAAAAAAAGATATAGGTCACTGGGTCTTGGGTATGCTTACGTTCAAGGATAGGTGCATCCACGTATATGACTCTAACCGTGGTGCTTTGAATGATTCTTTTGTTACAAAAGCACTGTTGCCGTTTGCATTGATGATACCTCAATTCTTAACAAGTACCGGATTCTATGGCAAGAGGAGCGACATTGATTTCAAAAGTGATGCATATGCCGATAAAGCACTATCTGACCCGTTGTTGGTCAATTTGGTCACTGGCCTGCCACATCAGTTCAATGCGTAAGTTTTTTTTTTTTATATCGTTTTAGTCACGATATTTTGTGTATCTACAGTAGCTTATGGGAAATTTGGTGCTTACAGGGATTGTGGCGCTTTTATTGCTGCCTTTGCTGAGTATTTCATCATGGGGAAAAAATAGACAAGAAGAATTTCGACATCGACACATATCGCGCAAGAATTGGATCCCAGTTGTGGCAATATGGATTGAAGAAACAACAGCTTGGTGTCGTGAGCGATGATGAGGTCAAGGGCAGGATCAACAAGAAGAAGAAGAAGAAGAAGAAGAAGAAGAAGAAGAAGAAGAAGAAGAAGAAGAAGAAGAAGAAGAAGAAGAAGAAGAAGAGGGGGCGGCCCTGTTTTGTTAAAGTACATCTTTTGATGAATCACAATACCTTTTTGCTATTTGCAAAAGCAAAAAACTACTTACTAGTTAGTTTGTTATGGATTTTTGGTGTAATTGACTCTTGTAAAAATCTGAAGGCATGGATCAATTATGGAATTATGGATTTGTATTTGATTTCTCTTACCGAATTATTGTTAGTCAGAGGCTGTTTGACGTGTTGTTAGTATGATTTAGTCACTGATAGTATTGTAAGGAATTTTTCATGAGAATTTCATAGGCAGGTTTATACATTGTTAATGCACACATATATAGGGTTATACGTTATTATACTTCACTTGTGTACACAGGAATTTGTCACGGGAACTGCATATGCAGGTTTATATATTGTTTATACACATATATACAGGGTTATATGTTATCATACTTCACTTGTATACAGAGGAATTTTTCATGAGAAGGTTTATACATTGTTTATACACACATATACACGGTTATACGTTATTATACTTCACTTGTATACACAGGAATTTGTCACGGGAACTGCATATGCAGGTTTATACAATGTTTATACACATATATACAGGGTTATACGTTATTATACTTCACTTATATACACAGGAATTTGTCACGGGAACTGCATATGCAGGTTTATACATTATTTATACACACATATACAGGGTTATACGTTATTATACTTCACTTGTATACACAGGAATTTGTCACGGGAACTTCATATACAGGTTTATACAACTGCATATGCGGGTTTATACATTGTTATACACACATATACAGGGTTATACATTATTATACTTCGATGTATACAAAATTTATACAAAGTTATACATAGATTATACAGTCTTGAGGCTGCATATTGGTGATTATACACCTAGTAACTTAGAAAGAAACAAAAATGAAGGTTTATTTGACTTGACACTCGATACCAACAAATACTATACATGGGCAGTTAAAATACTATAGATGGGCAGTTAGAGCAGCTAGAGTATACACATGCAACAAATAAGATTCAAGGAATTAACAAGAAAATAAGCAGCTAAAGTGAAATATATTTTCAACATTGTGGCATAGTCTAACTTGAAATGCTTAGTCACGCTTCAAAAGCACTACTCAACTGTTGCTATGAATTTTGAGTCAACTGTTGCTATGAATTTTAAGTACTCAACATGGTTCCAACGACAAGAAACGAAAACATAAAGTCTAGTGTTTCAAACTAAGTTCTTTGGTATATTTTTGCATGTTTTCCTATTGTGACCAGGTTGTCCACACCGCCCACATGAAAGCTTAGCCCTCTTCTTCTTATTGTTATTATTATCAGTCTCCGAAGCTAGTTTGTATCTCTTGATTTTTGGCCTTTCAGCACTTCTCTTCCCTTCTGGTGGTAAGACCACATTCTCCATGACCTATCTAGGGACAACCCATGTAGTCTCATCTGGAATAGGATTCACAGGAATTTCTCATGTTTTCATGAGATAATCCTTCTTGTAGTAGAAAGAGCAGAATTAGATTGGGCCCATTCCATTGTGCTTTATAACTGCCCAACGTGCGAGCATGGCAATTTGTTCATTTGAAATTTCTTACAACTGCATGTTCCCTCTCCGAGATCCACTATGTTTATCCTTTTGCCTTCAACCACTGTATACAACTAGTCCGTAGAAGGTATTGCCTACAGTTTTTTCAAGAACACAAAAGACATTTATTATGGATGCAATTCAGTAATACAATGAAATATTGTACTCCAGTTTTTACCGTCATGTTCTGTGATGCAATCATATTTTTCTTCAACTTCTTGTTGTACATTTTGCCAAGCTCTGTAGACTTTGTTGCATGTTTTCTATTTTCATAGCTCCATTGTGTCATCAACTTTGTCAAAAACTCTAGCAAACGTCTTACTGGAAGCTCTCTGGCAAATTTGTTTGTCGAATTCATTGACTCAACTATATTGGAGGTCATGAAAATTGTCCTTTTCACTCTACAGAATACTCTAGACCACCGTTCATACCCAACACTGAACAAATAAGGTTGCACTCGCCGATCAATTTTATTCAATTCGTTCATGTAGTGTTCAAACCTTTCGGTGGTGTAAGCCTTAGCCAAAGTAAAAAATATCGGTCTCGCTTTTTCCTTATTTTTCCTGAATAGATCCTTGACATTGTTCCACAAATGGTAGATGCAGAAACAATGAGGCACTTCTGGGTAAACAGTTGATGTTGCATTCTGGATGCTATCATGTCTATCCGAAACAATACGCATTCCTTCCCGAACCCCAAAAGTATTCTTCAATTGCATGAAGAACCATCCCCAAGATGCATCATTTTCTGAGTCGATGAGTGCATAGGCTAGCGGAAAGATATTCCCTGTTTAGACAGAATATACACACTTATATAGAAAGTATAGAAAAATATACACACTTATACAGACAGTATAGAAAAATATACACCGTTATACATTTTTATAGAAGTATATACAAACTGAAACTACCATTAAGAGAAAGGAATCCTGATATAGTGTACTCACTAGCTGCGTCCAGTGTGCAAGCAGTCAATACTGTCCCCCTATATGCTGCTTTAAGCAAGCTCCCATCAACCACCATTATTGGCCTACAATATTCCCAACCCTTGATAGATGAATACAGGGAAACAAATGTGTAAAGGAAGCGTCCCTCATCCGACTTATGCAACCTTGTAACCGTTCCTGGATTTGTGTACTCCAACATATACAGGTATGACGGCAACTCCCCATAAGATACACTAGGTTTCCCTCTTACTATTTCCATTGCCTTTTCTTTAGCTCTCTACGCTTTCATATAGTTCAACTTAACCCCGTGCTCCCATTGCATGTCACTTATTATATCTTTTGGAGTGTAATTTCTTTTCGGATTAGAAAGTTTATCCACAACAAAACCAGCAACTACAACCGAAGTAGCTTGACGTTGCGTTAAGTATCTTTCAAAAAATGAACATGTATTAACATTATTGACATTCCTCACTTTGAATATGTTTCCCATGTGCACGGCAGAAGGTTTGAAACTACAATCACAGTTGTCATCCACACAAGAGAGGTGATACCTAGTAGTAAATAATTGAAACTTCTTAATACAAATTTATACACAAATATCCGTAAACATATCCACAAACCACATACATACAGTACACGAATTACTCTATCAACATACGTACTGTTCATATATACAAATATATAATGGAATATACAATTTTATACCATCCCTTGTTGCACTTGATCTCTTCACCTTAAACTGGAACTTCTTGTGCAGGGCATAGTTTTTCATTACACTAGCAAGTGTCTCCTTGTTTATGTAAATTTGATCCTCCGCAACATATTTTTGTAAAACGTTTTCTATTATACCACAATCGTTGTTTTCAGTTTCGCTAACTCCTTCATCATTCTCAGAATCAATTTCATCATTCTGAAACTCAATCATATTTATTGTATATGCATTATCAATCTCTTGTATAGGTCCACCTCTACCTAAGCCCACTGAATCTGTAGTAGCAAAATTACTATCCGAACAACCAACACCAATTGACACCTTCTTCACTGTTATACACAATGGATAGGCAGCGAATTTTGAATTTTTTTTTTCTTCAATTCAAAAAACGCACGTACACTAGTGTCATTGTGAATTAGCATAGGCGGTAAACCATCCTTCGGAATGAACTTGATCTCTATGATATTCAATTCAGAATCAACCTCGATCAGTTTTGAAATTGCTAACACTAAGTTCTCAAAATTGAAACTAGATTCGATAACAACACAATGCCCAACGAAATTGACAAATCTATTTTCAAAATTCCATTCACCACTATGCTGAATGTATATAGGATAAACTTCCATTGCATAAAATTGAATCGAAATCAATGGTTTCTCTTACTTTTAATCGAAGAATCTTTGAAAATCACTAATAATCAAGGAAAAAGTAAAGCAAAATCTACATGCAGATTTGAAGGAGATATTCAATCGCAGAATTGAAAGGAGAAATCGAAGAACCTGAAATCACGATTTTATTGCCATATACAATTGTATTGGAGAAAATCATGGAAAATCTTCCACAAAATCTTTGTAGGGATTTGGAGGAGAAATTGAAGGAAGTTACCTTCTGAGCTGAAAGAGAATAAACCGTTATTTGAATATATTCAGCCTCTTTTATAGCTGGGCCATGATTTGTTGGGCCGCAGGTTTGTAATACAAAATATGAGCTATTCCCGTGTAATTTTGGCTATTAAATTGATTATTAGTGAAATTTTCCCAAGAAAAAAAGCAAAACGAAAAGAAGAAAATTTATACTATATATAAGCATGAGTTTGGAGGTGGTTTCGTCGTCCACCTCCAACTCGTGTTAAAAAAAAAAAAAAAAAAAAAAAGTGGACCCCGTCCAACTCATGTAAAAAAAAAGCGTGGACCCCATATTAAAAAATTAAGCAATATCCATGTAATTCTCAAAGTATCCCCTTTAAGTCAATAATGGTGGATTCATTCAGTTGGATTTCTATACCACGCGCTGCATTTGCATCATTTTTGAATGACTGTCCAAAAAAAATGGCCCCCCATTAAACTTTAATGTGGCAGTCTCTTACTTATCTCTCCCTCCAATCTCCATAGCTTTTTTTGTACTCCTATCGTACTAATATTCAATAGACAGAGAAAGTACATGTAAGGATTAATTTTTCAAAAGTAGTTCTGAATATGTTATTATCAAGCTTCATTTTTTAAAAGTCACTATTACAACTGATTATTTTTTGTAGTTCCATGGGTGATATCTTACCTCACCAACTGTAATTCTATAATCAAATTAATTTAATAATGTTACAACTGATAAAATAAATTACTCGGATGTTTATTGCAGTACTATTTAATATCCTAAAAAGAAACTAAGATGTGTATTACATTCTCAAAAGGCATTTTCCAATGTCTTAAGTTTCTAATTATATACGGAGCACCATAATAGCCAAAATAATTTATTAGTACATACTTATGATGGGTTAAGTAAAAAACAAAGGATAGAAATCTTATACCGCATCTATGCCCATGTTATATGACACAATATACATAATCACCATATGTATAAAAAGTTTCACATTTTAGCCTGGGGGAATGGTAATTCAAATGACGTTTCCGTATTTAGAAGTAGTTAAAAATTCAATAATTTTTGAAATTCTGGTTCAAATTTAATTAACACGTAATTTAAAAAGTGTCTATTAGCCTTTTTCTTAAATAAAGCCGTATAAATTGAAACAAAGAAATAACATCATGGCACAAATTATTGAACCCGTGCTTCCAAAATTTCTAACTTTACATACATGACTTTCAAAAAATATTGTAGAATATATCAATTCTTTTTATAATTGCATAAAAATAAAGTTATAAATATATGTTGGGCCCGTGACTTTGGTATCTAGTAAATAATAGAAATGTCAGCAAAGTACATCGACAATAAATGAAGGAGAAAGGATAGAGAAAGATTAAAAAAGAAAAAGGAAAAAAAGAAGAAAAAAAACAATAACAACAAAAGGACAAAAGCAATAAAGGAGCAGATATTTCATTACCATAAAAGAATACTTACCTCTAAGCAAAGGTCTCGTACACACAGTAGAAATGTTAGGCAACTCGGATAAATTGTTTGGCTTAATGGGCATTTCAGTTAAATAGTTTATGTGCGGGCAAACTTTGGTAAATATTTTGCCTTTGTGGGGCAGTTTGTGTAGCTTTCCCTAATTAAACTGATTGATATTTCTTAACCAGATTCTCATGCACAATTATTTGGAGAAAAAATCATAAGAAAATTCCTTTATTTCACAATTTTTACCAAAATTTTTTAGTATTTCCTATGAAAAAATCCGTAGGTAATTTACATGCGAAACTAAAATCCCCAAGTAAGTTACCTGGGTAATTTTAAAGCCGCCGGTAATAATTACCCACAAGCGTTTTTTCAAGAAAATTTTATTGGCAGGAAAATCTGCAGGAAACTTCTTTACCTGCGGATTTTGCTTCAAAATTCCCAAGAAAATCGCCATGTAATTCGAGTTTTGCTAGTACTGTTGTGATCCAACTTTCTCTTTACCATATTGGAACGGAGACCGTCCAAAGGACACGCGTTCGCCTCCTATTGTTTGATTGTGAAGATTCTTCCCTTACAACTAAGAGTGTGCAAAAACTGGTTTAACCGATAAATCGAACTAATAAAAACGCTATTGGTTTATCGGTATCGGGTTATTGAGATAACGGTTTGTAAACGATTTTGTAAAACTTTTTATTGGGTTATCGGTTCGGTTTGAGTTTTACAGGTTCAGTTAATGGTTAAACGGATAACCCAATAAGCTTAGATTAAAATTATTTTTTTAATCCCTAATTATATAAAGAGGAATTTTCACAAATGAATATATTTTTGGGGTGTTTTTTTTAGACATAACTATACTTTTGCTAATTAATTATTCTAATAACATATGAAGGAAAAAGTATTGTGGCGACAAATAATTGGTCGCTCGAAAAGGTCTATGTAGCGACGTTGTCGCCGCTAAAGGTGGAGCTGTAGTGGCAGCCTTTGAGGTCGCCACAAAAGCTTTTGTTTTATTTTAATTATAATTTTGTATTTTAATCCAAATATATTCGTAATAGCTGAAGTTAACGTATATTTGGTTAGTTATTAGTACTATATAAATGTTTAGTATTTTCATATCTAAACATAGCGCACGGGCCAACAATTCTTAATTCATGCATCTTTGGTGAATGCAGGACGAAGAAGGGAGAAATTGAAATCATATCAGGCTATTTTAATATCCAATTAAAAGCTTTAGGGAAGTCAAAAACAAAAGTAAGAAGAAAACCAATCTTTAAACAATAAGAGAGCTCAGATTAGCCTATAATGGTGCCTATTTTGAAAAACAGCAACAGAACTATTGATTTACTCTGCTTAAGTGGAATACGTCCACAGATGTACAGTGCACAGAAAACATATTGATTAATGTACAAAATCCCAAAGTGAAATTACACAATTTAAGCACATGTTATACTGCTGAAAACATCATTTTATCATTGACACAGATCCTTCGTGAAATAGAAGAAAATAAACTTAACTCACATAACTAAATTAGAATAAATGAAGCATGGTTAAAGAATGTAATTTAATGTTTTTCCAATAAACTATGGACAACGAAACTACTCACTTACCCGATGAAAACTATCATTTGTGGAACTTCTATTTGAACCCTTTAATGCCAAACCTGGCTTCTTCTCTAATTTCTCAGAGTTTACAATACCCGCGAGAAGCTCAATTAACAAAAATGAATACATGCATGATGCATGGATTTCGTTGCAAAAATTGGAACCGAGAACCCTAAATACCTTTTCCCAGCATAAAAAATCACACTTTAAAAAGAGTAACGAACAGAGAGAAACAACATAGAATAGATCACTGAACAAGTATTATAAGTGAGAAAAAGCTGAAAAACTCACCAAACAGAGAAATGGCGCTCCGAAGCATGAAAACAGTAGCGAGGAAAATTGGAGAGATAGAAAGGAGCAGCGAAGGGAAGAGAATTACAGAGGCTAATGTTGTAAGACCCAATTAGTGCTGTAAAAGATAGGTACACGTGGTTTACTTCAAATAATGTGGAACCCACATGCTTATTTATCAATGAAATAGGCTAAAACTTAATGTTACAACTTACAGTACTTCTGGTACAACAATCAGTTGCAGTGTTCGTACACTACTTCTGGTACAAAAACAATTATTATTATTGTTGTGTTCTTTATCGATAATATCAAGATATTCTTGGTGTATATGTCTATTATTTTAGATGCATTGAGTTATAAAGAGAATTGGGATTAAACCAAGTTAAAACGGAGCTAAAATTAAGAAAAACAAATATTCATCCCTATTATTAGCCACCTCTTTGCTTTGTTATGTTAAATAAAGGATAAAAAAATGTTGATCCCTATTATTTAGCCACCTCTTTGCTTTGTTATGTTAAATAAAGGATAAAAAAAATGTTGATCCCTATCATTTAGCCACCTCTTTGCTTTGTTATGTTAAATAAAGGATAAAAAAATTATTCATCCCTATTATTTAGCCACCTCTTTGCTTAGTTGGTTAAGTTGTGCCAATTCTTTTAGCCTACAATTTGCTAAAGCTTTTTACGTTAGAAAGATGCCAATAATATGTAGGAGTAGTATCATTTTGTCAATTTCCCTTAAACAATATATCAAGTTCACATATTGTATAACTATATTTCATAATTACCCCATACGATATGAAACCCGCTAAAATTAAATAAACTATGACTAAGAGAGCAATTCTAAACATTTGAAAAAATATCGAGTTGGTACAATAATGCTAAACTAACTAAAAATAAAAGAAAACAAATGATCCAAAGGATCAATACTTCATTCCAACTGGAAGAAGTATTCATTACTCTGTACTTCCGACTTCTGAGAAACAAAACCAAATCCACTTTCCTTCTATACTTAACTAGATAATTAAGAAGAAAAAAAAGAAGTAAATAAAGAATTAATAGCTTGTGATACGTGTATTGTGAAGATTATTATGTGAGGAGGATTACTGCGATTACCATTAGATATGTTGACGTTGAAAATTAAAGGTTTTGTTAATATTTATTTTTTAACAAATAGAAGATAAAAAGATGATTTTATGTTGGTGGTGATGGTAGATATGAGAAGGTGTTTATGGTTTGGAGTGGTGGTGAAAGAAGAATGGCAAGTGTGGAGAGTTGACATGCCATGTAGCTAATATGGATGAGGTTAAAAGAGGAAGGACAACTTTGAGCTATTTTTGTGACGTTCGGAGCATATGCTGACTGATACTATAATGGATGGTAATATTAAGCCTTGTTGAATAGTACAAGGGCAAATATGACTCTTTTTCCTGAAAAATAAGTTTATAAATCAAGTCACATGTTAGAACTATATGTAGGATTTAAGTTAGGAATATCTACATTTTGAGTCACCCGACCAATATTATAGCCAAAATGGGTCAATATTTTTAATCTTACTCGATTGGACCCATAATGCATATATTTTGAAATAAAATTTCACCCGGTCTCTCTTTCATTACTTCTATGCTGTTTATTCCTCTTTTGACTTCCACTTTCAGTTCCATACTACATTTCACTTGCCACTGTTGTTGGACAATGTTGAGTCACGTTTAGACCAATCTGAGATTCCCTTGAAACAATTTCAAAAATCACAAAACTACTTCAAAATAACCTGACATTTCAAAAGGCTGCGAGTTATTTTGAAATATACCATTGATGAGTTTTGAGAAGCTCGAATATGGGAAGGTCGAAATTCTAGGGTGCGTGATTGTGGTTTCTATTGATTGATAGTTGAAAAAACTTTATTTATTGTTGTGTTTGAAGCTTAAAACCTGATTAGAGTATTGATTTTAAACTGATGTATATACGAGGTAGAACATCGCTTATATAATTGTATAAAGAATGCATAATAATATATAAGAGTGTCAAGCAAAAAGTTCCTGGAAGAAAAAGACCATTAGATCGCACAATTTATGAGCAAACGGGAACTCTACATCCCTAGCGAGTGCAAGTCACAACCCAACACTTCAAGCAAATTTCGTTGCTAAATCTCCTACCAAGTCATCCACTGCTCAAAACACAAACCAATCTGTTTTTGTTGCCAGATTGACAGTCCAACAAATGATCATGATTTATTGTTGTGTTTGAAGCTTAAATCGTGATTCGAGTACTAATTTTGTAAAATTTGGATGGTGAAATTAGATTAGAAAGGTAACCAGCTTTAATTATTGTTGTAAGCTTAAAGAAGTGAGTTTGAATTTCGAATATGATTTTTGTGAGAAATTGAACCGAATGTTTTTTAGACTTGTTAAAAATTGACTAAGGAGGTTGTCCACAAAATTTAGGGTCATTTGGTAGAAGATATTTGAACTGGTCTTAAACAAGAATTGTAACTGAAAGTCATCGTAGCTAGCAAAGTTTATACACTTTTATATAAGGTTTGATACATATTTATACAAGGTAAAACATTACCTATATACATTACCTATATAAGTGTATAAATAATGCATAATAGTGTATAAGAGTGTATAAACAAAAAAGCCCGTAGAAGAAAAAGACCGGTAGATCGCCCAACTTATAAGCATTATGAAAGATTTAATTGGGTTTTAAGGGATAATTTCGTGTACATATAATATTGGTAATATTAGTAAATATTTAATAATGTAGGTAATAGTTAGTAATAGTGATCCTATAGTAGAGAGCTCACACAAATTTCCCTTTAATAATTTATCATCTAACACAGTGTCGTGTACAGCCACAGATGTTCATTTTCACCCTTTCTGTTTATCTTTCCTTTGTCTATAATTTTTATGACATGAATTTTAGAAATAAAAATTGAAGTATAATTTTTCATTCATGCTTGTGTGACACTAAGCTTGACAATTTTCCAAAAGATGAGCATTCTTTATTGAATTCCTTTTCGACCCTTTCTATTGCCACTAATAAATTACTCAATAATTCAAAATCATGTAAAGAACGTTACGAGAATTACGCATAGCAGTTAAATTTTATTTCGTTGAGACTTTAGTATTATAAATCAACAAGATTATTCTATATATTGCTTGAGGTATGTAATTAAGGTTTACCTTTTATATTATTAACATTGCTCACGACATTTTGAGTTCAACGCCTTATTACCTCCACCATTCATCAGTATTGGGTTCAGAAACTAGTGTAATATAAAGTCGGGGGATTCAGGGAATTTTTGTTCGCCTTTGCTGCACCTCTATAGAGTAAAGATCGCAACATAGTTGAGGCTTTGGTTGCTCAGTTTGCTGCTAAAATGATTAAAGATAGTGACCACTTTTGTTAGACTATCGATATGAATTCTTTGGTGGTAGGCAGTTCTGGGACTCGCCTCGGGGCTCGCCCCGGGGCGGGGCACTAGCAAAATGCCCCAGGGCTCACGTGTGGGGCTTAATTCCTGTGAGGCTTACGCCCTAAGCGCCCGATTGTACGCCCTAAGCACCCGATTGTACGCCCTAAACACGCCTAACGCGCAACGCTCAGGGCTCGCCTAACAGTTCTTACACAATTATATGTTAAATTCCTTAATTAAAACCGTTGACCCTCATAATTCTTTAACAAATGATTGATACTTAATAATTTTTCATTTACCGAAATAAGAAGATTGGGTATAACTCAAATAACAAGTCGTAGTATTGCATATTTACTATATGAGAACATCATGAGGGTGAATATCACTTAATATTTCTTTGATAACCGAATTGTGAATTTTCACTTGTCATTGGTCTTTTGTCCTATGTATCAAATTATCATACTTTATTATTTCTCTATTTGAAAGTAATTTTATTTTTATTCATGAAGGAGTTACGTTTCAATTATAATACTGATAAAGTTGTTTATAGGGAGATATAATGAATTGTATAATAGTAATATTGTTTTAACAAATTGTGATTTTTTCATTGTTTGAAAGTTAAGATGTTAGAGTTGGTTTGCATTTCATAATAACTTTTATTTCATTGTATTGTTTATACTTTTAAGGTTATATTATATATAATTACAAGTTGTAAGTGGCGTATAATGGATTGCTTTGATTGACTTTTTGTGAGGATCAAACACACACACACACACACACACACACATATATATATATATATATATATATATATATATTTAATTTATTTACACTTTTTTTATATATTTTTTTATGTAATTTTACCTATTTAAAAATATTTATTATAATTATATTATTTTATGAAATACAAAAAATTAAATACCCATCGGGCTTACGCCCTATGTAAAACGTCTCGCCTTCCGAATGACCTAGAATATAGTCTACTAGACTAGCCAAGAAAGAGTGTTGCCTTTTTAAACACTGGTGGTAGGTGACCCGAGGAGAAACAAGTTTCCCAACAATCTCAATCTGAAGATTATAGTGAAGGACAATAATTCCATAATTGAGCATGCTGATGTTAATTTCTCCCATTGTTATAGAGAAGCCAATTAAGTGGCTGATTATTTGGCAAAATTGGCCACCGCTCTTGATGATCAAATTATTTTTCACGGATTTGACCAGATGCCAAGCGGAGCTAAAGGACCTTATTTTTTTGGATAGAATACAGCTTCCTACTATCAGGATAAGATAGGACAAAACCAACATTTTTGTTAGCTAAACGTATAGCTTGGCTTTCTCAGGGAATGTTTAATCTCACAAATTAAACATTCCCTTTTGCTTAGGTGGCTTGCAATCTGGGTTTGCATATCAGGGGTATGATCCAATCCCCCCTCCCCCCTTCCCCCTTTATTGTATTTTCATAATGATATACAAAACCTCTCAGTAAACTTTCCTGGAAATTCTATTTTTTAAAAAGTTTTAAGAGGAAAGAAAAGAAAATAAAAACAAAACAAAAGCCCAAAACTTTTGCACGATTACCCTTGAAAGGCACTGGTCTTTAATTTTTGCCCCTCAAATTGTTGGTTTTTAATTTTTGCCCTTCGCCTAATACCCCGAGGTTCTAGGTTCGAATCTCGGCTCAGTAAAAAAAACAAAAAAATAATAATCGCAAGACAGAGGTTTGTAGCAAAATTAGGCCTATTCAGTAGGGGTGTCAAAAAAATATGAAAAACCGACCGAAACTAACCATACCGAACCGATTTATAGTGTTTTTTTCAATAAAATCGTGAATTTTTATTAAAGCTTATAACTGTCCTTAACAATTAGGGTTGTCTTTTTAATTTATACAAAAAACCGAAAAATTCCCGAACCGAACCGAATAGCCTTACATGTATGAAATATATTTTATATATTAAAAATATGTTAAATTGAATATATAAAATATATTTTATAAGTTCTATTTTAAATATAAAAAAGAATTTTGGCCACTAAATTTTGGGCCTTTAGTTGATTGGATTTAGTTTTAAAAGTACCTCATATACATAGTCATACGGTCATATATTTAGATGATTTAAGTAGGCATTTTTTGTTATAGTTAGCACCAACAGAAGTTTAACTCCATCTTGGTCTCCTCTACTATGTTGCTTGATATATATGTATCAAATTCAAGATGTGGTTTCTGTGGCCTATAAGCTAACATTTGTTTTGGCTCAATTCAACATTGTTGTCTTTGGCAAGTTATTCTTCTCCTTGGTCAATCAGTGAGGATTCATGTCACGATGATACCATCGTTGTTGTCTTGCTACTTGATATAACACATTTCAGTTTAATTACTTTGTGTAGTTTTTTTAATAGCTTTTACATTAAATATTTCATAAGAAACAAATAGAAGCTTTATTTGATGGTGTACTACAAATAGGTTTGTAGAGGTCTGTGTCGTTACATTTTGATGTGGTGTATTCTTAAGTGACACTTTAAAGCTAAAATAAGCGAAAATTAACCAAACCGTACCGATATCGAAGAAAAATCGAGATGATGGGACGGTCTCGAAAAGTCTAATTTTGGTTATACAAAATAAAATAACCGAAGAATTGGGATGGTATAATTTTTTTAAAATAACCGACCGAACCGTCCCATTGACACTCCTACTATTCAGGTAGAGGTTTGCCTTAGGCCAACTTTTACCCAAAATTAGGTCCATTCAGGCAGAAGTTTGCCTCTAAGTAGGCCTAACTTTGCTACAAACTTCTGCCTTGCAATTGTTTTTAATATTTGACTGAGCGGGGGTTCGAACCTGGAACCCATGGGTTTTAGGCGAATGATAAAAATTAAAAATTAAAAATTTGAGGGACAAAAATTAATGACAAGTGCCTTTGAAGGGTATTCCACACATAAAAATGGTCTTCTTCTACCCTTGTAGCCCACGAAGAAACCCCAAACCAAGTAATTGCACGGTTTTGCCCGTCAAATGGACTGGTCTTTAAATTTTGCCGGGCAATTCGCAAGAATGCCCTTATTTTGGGGTGGTCTTTAATTTTTGTCCTTCGTTAGAACTCTTTGGTTTCGGATTCGAACCCCCGCTCAGTCAAAAATTTTAAAAAAAAATTAAAGCAGAGCTTGGATTCACAAGACAGAGTTTTGCATGATTCGGGCAGAGTTTCAATTCTACCTTAAGGCAAAACTTTGGGTAAAACTCTTCCTTAAAGCAGAATTTGGCTTTAAAATTCTGCCTTGAAGACAACCAACATCGTCTAGGTCACGAGGTAATTCAATATGATTGAGCTGAGGTTGAAGTAGCTAGATCTAATAATCACCCTAACCTAAAGGCAGTGATTGGAGCATCTGGATTTGCCTTCCTTGGCATTAACTCTGATTCACGACCTTTACTTATCATGTCTGGGGCCAAATCAATCATCGAAGCAATATCAAGAAGAGTGACTTTATATTCTCAATCACTAACTGGAGCCTGAAAAGCCAAAACAACATTATCAATGATGCTGAAAGCAAGACAATATCCAGATTACATACAGTTACCAGTTTCAAAAAAAAAAAAAATTCAGATTAAAACTTTACCTTAAGGCATAGTTTGGCAGAATTTTAGCGAAATTCCTTTCTTTCTTTTTTTTAACTAAACTGGGATTCGAATCCAGAACAGGCGAAGGACAAAAATTAAAGACCACTAATTTGAGGGACAAAAGTTAAATACCACCCCAGAAGAAGGATGATCCACGCAAAAATAAATAAATTTTGCCCTTCAAATGGGCTGGTATTTAATTTTTGCGTAGCCCAAAGCCATCAGCCCTATGCCAGTAAACAGAAAGTGAAACTTACACAAATATCTACCTTTTAATAGGTTCTAACAATTTATAGCTACAACTTGAAAAATTACAATTCGTAACTGCTTTTGGCTGTATTTCCAGTAAATTTCGCGTTTTCGAAATACAGAGAAATACAGCGAAATACAACGACGTTGTTGAGTAAAGAACGGCTCTATTTAAGGCAATAAAAATATTTTCCAAATTAAAGGGTAATTTGTATTAATGCTTCCATGATTTACGCAAACCTTATGAGGTTCCATAACAGCTCACGTCTGTCAATCAAAATCACTCCATTCAAAAGTTTTTGAATTCAAAAAAACTCAACAAAATCACTCCATTCAAAAGTTGTAGTATGCATATATACAATGGAATATAATAAAATACAGTGAAATACAAGAAACGCAAATCACCAGAGAGTAAATCAGGCCCTATTTATGGAACAAATTTATTTTTTTTTTTAAATGGGATTCAATTTAAAACTTCTCATAAATCACGCATAACGGTTGTTCTTCTATAACGGCTCACCAATCTCTCTCAACTTTTATCACAATCAAAACTTTTTGAATTCAAAAATCACTAAAGATCTAAAAACATTCAAATACAGAAAAATATACACTGGAATACAATAAAATATGGTTGATTGTTTAAGAAATATAAAGTTGTAGTATGCGTATATACAATGGAATATAATGAAATATATCATAATTGTTTCATAAATTAGAAATACATTGAAATACAGCGAGATACAAAATCGTGAAAACAAAGTGGAGCAAAAATAGGCTATATATTTGGAACATTCACTATATTTTTGCCAAAAATATAAGATAAATACATTGAAATACAGTGAAATAATACACTGAAATACACTGAAAATTAAATATAATGTTGTTAATACACACAAATACATTGAAATATACTGAAACATTTTATCAAACACTTGGTGGGCATGAAACTTCACAACTCTCATCAATGGTGTTTCTCTACCAACAACCTATTCTCTTGCTCCTAGATAATATAATGCTACACCACCTAAGGAACTATTAACACTGTAATAAAACATGTTTCAGCTCTCCATTTTCTCTTATTCGACATCTCTATTTCCTTGGTCATCCAAAACAGAAATCCATTAACAACATTATTTCTCCATGACCTTCATATTTTTTCTCTTTCCCTCACTAATTTCATCAACACTCTCAATATGAGTCATGTACTCACTTAAAAAAAATTGTTAGTTGCTCAAATCTTCATGACAAGAAACTGATATGAGAATTGGAGATGTGATAGAAACTGATTTGAATAATGAGGAGATATGGAGAGTGAAAAACAGATATGAGAATTGAAGATGTGATAGAAAATGATTTGAATAATGGAAGAAATTGAGAGAATTGGGGAGTTAATTGTCGTGTATTTAGGAAGAGAGAGTATATTTAGGAAGAGAGATAAACATGTAGCGTGTATGTAGAGATACGGGGGCAGCACAGTTAATTAGTAAAAAATGGGGTAACTATGAATTGTAAAATTTAAATAATATAGCTACTAAACTTAAATATTAGAAAGGATAGTTACTATCCATAAATAAGTCTTAGAGATAGCTACACCAAATAAATTTTGAATTCGCGACTTTTGTAGGACAAAAAAAAAAGTTGAATCAAACTAACACAAAAAAAAAAAAACATAAATAGGTTTCACGCACTAAATACGCACTAATTTAGTGCGTGAAAGGACCAAACTGCAGTTTGGCCTTTCACGCACAAAATTTGTGCGTGAATGAGCCCACCAAAATTTTGACCACAATAGGACACTTTTTGATAAAGTATGAACATGTCAATGTTTTAGAGAGAATATATTAATAGAATAAAAATATTAAAGTTAAGATCAGAGAGAGAATAAAAAAATGACTAATAAGCTGACATAACCAATTTGACAATCGCCACCCTCCACCTCCAGCCGGCTGCCCTCCGCCGCCGCCACCTTCTCTTGCTCCTTAATTTAGATTCGGAACCAAAATGCCCAAAAAAAAAATCACTTTGAACCAAAATACCCCAATAAAAAAAAAAGTTTCCAAAGTATCTTTAGCGCAGTAAAATACTGCGCTATAGCACTTCACGAAGACGGAGCCGTTAAGTGCTATAGCGCAGTATTTTACTGCGTTATAGAAGCAAAATACTGCGTTATAGAAACAATACCAAAAAAAAAAAATCTATAACGCAGTAAAATACTGCGTTATAGAAACAGTACCAACTTTATATGTCGAGAAAATTAATCAGCTTTATATGTCGAGAAAACTTACTTCGGGTACCTTTTCAACCCCTAAAATGACGATCCGAACGTTTACGTATCCTTGATGTATTGAGCCTACATTATAGTACGCATTAAAAAATATCAGGTTCTATATAAAATATTGACGTTTCGGAGTCTTGACACATGACTAATCGTTGGTCAAAGTATGGAAAAAATACTAAGTTTTTTCAAACAAAACTTACTTCGGGCACCTTTTCAACCCCTAAAATGACGATCCAAACGTTTACGTATCCTTGATGTATTGAGCCTACATTATAGTACGCAAAAAAAAATATTAGGTTCTATATAAAATATTGACGTTTCGGAGTCTTGCCACACGACTAATCGTTGGTCAAAGTATGGAAAAAACATTAAGTTTTTTTCAAACAAAACTTACTTCGGGCACCTTTTCAACCCCTAAAATGACTATCCGAACGTCTACGTATCCTTGATGTATTGGACCTACATTATTGTACGCAAAAAAAAATATCAGGTTCTATATAAAATATTGACGTTTCGGAGTCTTGACACACGACTAATCGTTGGTCAAAGTATGAAAAAAATACTAAATATTGCAAAAAATAAAGTTGGTACAAGGCGGCGGCGATGGAGGGCAGCCGGCTGGAGGTGGAGGGTGGCGGTTGTCAAATTGGTTGTGCCAGCTTATTAATCATTTTTTTATTCTCTCTCTGATCTTAACTTTAATATTTTTATTCTATTAATATATTCTCTCTAAAACATTGACATGTTCATACTTTATCAAAAAGTGTCCTATTGTGGTCAAAAGTTTGGTGGGAAAATTTTGGTGGGCTGATTCACGCACAAACTTTGTGCGTGAAAGGTCAAACTGTTTTTTTTTCAGTTTGGTCCTTTCACACACTAAATTAGTGCGTGAAACTTATTTATATATATATATATTTTTGTATTAGTTTAGTTCAATTTTTTTTTTTATCCTACAAAAGTGACGGCTTCATAAATTTTCCAAATAGAAAAGCCCAGAACAAACCCGCCAAGCCAACAATACGGAATTAGCAAGCCATGACCCACAAGAATAACTCCAATTCCTTTACTTCCCAACAACCACGATCCTCCTCCGCCCAAATCCTCATTGATATTTATTATGTTTGGCTGTGTAGTTGAGTCAAGATGGGTAGGTTTAATTTCACTACAACAAAATATATTTTTAGCGGCAATTAATTTAAGATAATACTTAATTATCGCTAATTATATTTTAGAATTAATTATAACCGGTAATATCAAACTTCAGTCCTAACAATAAATGTCGCTAAAGGCTTTACCGACCTTGAATCTAATAACATTAATCAATTGTTGATAAATATTTTTGTGACAATAACTATTACCGGAAAAAAAAAAAATTGGTGAGGTGTGTTTCCTCCTGTAGGTTGATTGATGTAGGTTGGTGACAATTGAATTTGATCATTTAGTTTTGACACAACTTGTGCTGTCATTGCCGGATCCGTCATTGCCCTCTGTGGCCCCATGCTGTATTCCTTTTTCCACTACTTTCGAATAACTCAAATCTCAATAATTTAAAACCATACCTTCCCACTAAGGATCTCCTTTATTGTTTTGTTCCTTGAATTAACAGTTACTGTAGTAAAAGCTTTGTACATGTAAATACCTTACTATATGTAGAAAAAGCTAGCTGTAAAATCAACATAAAGAATTGAGCAAGTGGTTGCAGACAGATGTATATAAAGCGCACTTGTTGCACAAAACTTTCTACCGGTTTATTTTGTTAAGTCTTCACTTAATAGTCCTACTGATTTAGTTAAAAGATATTAATATAATGGCATGGAAAGATATAGTTACTATACTGCATAAGCATACAAAAGTTATGATCATAAAATATAAGCAAGTGTGACTTGTAAGTGGAAAACAAAATATAGAGATCAAAGTTTTGGAAGGATGATGACTTGTCAATTGCTCTTTCTCGCGCGTCGTCCATGCACATTAGAGGTAGATTTGCTTATTTAAGGCCGACTTAATTAGATAGATATTATTTCAAATATTCGGAAAGAAATTCAAATAAATATTTGAAAAATTAGTTTGAACAGTATTTGTTGAATGAAATATTGATTTCACTCATAAAATTTTAGGAGTAGCTTTTTTTTCAAGTAATTTTCATGTTCAAACACAACATTGTCCAAACTATACCTTCACTACAACTTTAAATACTCTTTTTGTTTTCCAAACTTCAACAAATATTGTCCAAAAAGCAAGTACAAAGTAAGGCCCCGTTTGGACATGGTTTGAAACCATGTTTGGACATACAATTTGAACATTTTAAGTTGTATTTTTTCTTATAGGCATAAAAACCCCATAAATTGTGAAAACTATCAAAACATTCTCAATTCTTATATAATCTTACCAAATGAGCAAATCATAGTTTATAACAAAATTAGTACACTGCTAGAAGGCCTTTCTAAAAAATGCAACATCAATTAATCAAATTTTAGTTCAATAAAAACGAAAATTTAACATGAATAGTAATGTAACTACTCTTTAATATAATCTTCCCACATAAATTAAAGGTTGGTAGACATAAATAAAGATTGGTAGAAGTTAATGAGATTGGTAAATGATTGATGGGGGTAATTGTTAAAAATATCTACCAACTTATATGTCTTTTTTTACAAAATATAAACTTATGAGTTAAATTTTATATTTTAAAAAGTTGAAACCATGGTTCCAAACGGAGTCCGGAGCCTAAATGGCACAAATTTGGACCAAAATTTCCAAAAGGGGTTGTGGCCTAAGCAATAAACCAAAATGGGTTAATCGTGTAGTCCTACACGATTTACCCATTTTTTAACTGCTTCCGTCTTTCCGTCCGTGAAGTTTAAAAAAATAAAAATAAAGGGCAAATCGTATACCACTACACGATTTGTGAAAAAATCTTTTGCAAATCGTGTACATGTACACGATTTAACTCATCCCATGTCAATGAATTCAATGAGCAATTTTAGTTTAATTCAATGAGCAATATCTCACGTCAATGAAACTGTAACAATAACTTTTATGCCTTTAGCTAAACATTTAATCACTTTGTACAATAAACAAATTGCTATTGCTCCCTCCGTCTCAAATTATTTGTCGTGGCTACTAAAAGTAGTTGTCTCAAATTAATTATCGTTTTAGAAGTTCAAGACAAAATTAATTAATTTTTTTTCATTTTACCCTTTGTAAAATTTTGTCATTAATGGAGATGGCATACATATATAAGAGTAAACATCTAATGAACATAAATTATATTTTAGATATAAATAAGGGTAAAGTAGTCAAGACTCCCTCCTAATTAACATTTCTTAAGAGACGTGTAAAATAAAAAAGCGATAAATAATTTGAGACGGAGGGAGCATCATATTTCATTATTCAAACATGTATAGTATAGTTAACTATCGATCAATTCAAAACTATTTTAGCTTTAATATGATTTTGAAAGGATAATTTTTTTCCTGATGAAATAGCGAGTACAAGAAGTCCACCTTCTATATCATATTAAAGCTAAAATAGTTTTGTAATTGATCGATAGTTAACTATACATGTTTGAATAATGAAATATAATGCTCCCTCCGTTTCAAATTATTTATCGTTTTTTATTTTATACGACTCTTAAGAAATGTTAATTAGGAGGGAGTCTTGACTACTTTACCCTTATTTATATCTAAATTATAATTTATCTTCATTAAATGTTGACTCTCATATATGCATGTCATCTTCATTAATAACAAAATTTTACTAAGGGTAAAATGGAAAAAAAAAAATTAATTTTGTGTTGAACTTTTAAAACGATAAATAATTTGAGACAACTATTTTTAATAGCCACGACAAATAATTTGAGACGGAGGGAGTAATAGCAATTTGTTTATTGTACAAATAATAGCAATTTGTTTATTGTACAAAGTGATTAAATGTTTAGCTAAAGGCATAAAAGTTATTGTTACAGCTTCATTGACGTGGGATATTGCTCATTGAATTAAACTAAAATTGCTCATTGAATTCATTGACGTGGGATGAGTTAACTCGTGTACATGTACACGATTTGCCAAAATTAATTTTGCAAATCGTGTACATCTACACGATTTGCAAAAAGAATTTTGCGCAAATCGTGTAGTGGGATACGATTTGCCCTTTAGTTTTTTTGTTTTTTTTTAAAACTTCACGGACGGAAAGACGGAAACAGTTAAAAAATGGGTAAATTGTGTAGGACTACACGATTAATCCATTTTGGTTTATTGCGTAGGCCACAAATTCTTTTAAAAAATTTGGTTCAAATTTGTGCCTTTTAAGCTCCGGACTCGTTCCAAACTTATGTCCAAACTGTGATTTGGAACCATGGTTTCAAACCATGGGTTGGCCAAACGCCTACTAAGTATCCTAATTCTGAATTTCTTCATTAGCTTATACCAGATCAAATATCCTTCATGCACATGTGGTCAGAAACGTGATAACCTTTTTTCTATTCTTTGTATGCACATTTACGTTTAGTCTTTCTCGCAATTATTCCTACTAAAAGATAAGATTTACAGTAAGCTCCATGTTTCACGTTTGTACAAGCCACCTTTACAAATTGTGTAGTATAAATAAAGGTTCAACCCTTCAAGCTAAAATCACTCATCCCGACAATGGCTTCTTCTACTACTACTCTACCATTATGCACCAACAAAACCCTCTCTTCTTCCTTCACCAACACATCTTTCGTAGCAAAACCCTCCCAGCTTTTCCTCCATGGAAGGCGTAGTCAAAGTTTCAAGGTTTCATGCAACGCCAACAACTCTGGCGAGCATGAAAAGAACCTTGATGGTGTTGATAGGAGAAATGTGCTTCTTGGTTTAGGAGGGCTCTATGGTGCTGCTAATCTTGCACCATTAGCCACTGCTTCTCCTATACCACCCCCTGATCTCAAATCTTGTAGTAGAGCTCATATAAATGACAAAGAGGAGGTGTCATACAGTTGTTGCCCTCCTAAACCTGAAGATTTGGACAGCGTTCCATATTACAAGTTCCCTTCTATGACTAAACTCCGTATCCGTCCGCCTGCTCATGCTGCCGATGAGGAGTACATTGCCAAGTACCAATTGGCCACTAGCCGAATGAGGGAACTTGACAAAGACCCTTTTGACCCTCTTGGGTTCAAGCAACAAGCCAATATCCATTGTGCTTACTGCAATGGTGCTTACAAAGTTGGTGGCAAAGAGTTGCAAGTGCACTTCTCTTGGCTTTTCTTTCCTTTCCATAGATGGTACTTGTACTTCTATGAGAGAATCTTGGGCTCTTTAATCAATGACCCAACATTTGGTTTGCCATATTGGAACTGGGACCATCCAAAGGGTATGCGTTTGCCTCCCATGTTCGATGTTCCAGGCTCTTCCCTTTATGACGAGAAACGTAACCAAAGTCACCGCAACGGAACCATAGTCGATCTTGGTCATTTCGGTGACGAGGTCCAAACAACTCAACTCCAAACGATGACTAATAACTTAACTCTAATGTACCGTCAAATGATAACTAATGCTCCATGCCCGTTGCTGTTCTTTGGTCAGCCTTACCCTCTGGGAACTGATCCAAGTCCAGGGATGGGAACTATTGAAAATATTCCTCATACTCCTATCCACATCTGGACCGGTGACAACCCTAGGCAGCCACATGGTGAGAATATGGGTAATTTCTACTCTGCTGGTTTAGACCCGGTTTTCTATTGCCACCATGCCAATGTGGACCGGATGTGGTCCGAGTGGAAACAAACCGGAGGCAAAAGAAGGGATCTGACACAAAAAGATTGGTTGAACTCAGAGTTCTTTTTCTACGATGAAAATCGCAACCCTTTCCGTGTGAAAGTCCGAGACTGTTTGGACACTAAAAAGATGGGGTATGATTACGCGCCAATGCCCACCCCATGGCGTAACTTTAAGCCAATAAGAAAGACCACAACAGGGAAAGTGAATACAGGTTCACTTCCACCAGCCAGCAAGGTATTCCCACTCGCGAAGCTGGACAGAGCCATTTCCTTTTCCATCAATAGGCCGGCTTCGTCAAGGACTTCACAGGAGAAAAATGAACAGGAGGAGATGCTGACATTCAACAAGATACAGTATGATGATAGCAAATATATAAGGTTCGATGTGTTCCTTAACGTGGACAAGACTGTGAATGCTGATGAGCTTGACAAGTCAGAGTTCGCGGGGAGCTATACTAGCTTGCCACATGTTCATGGAGATAATACGACTCATGTTACGAGTGTTACTTTCCAGCTGGCCATCACTGAACTGTTGGAGGACAATGGCCTGGAAGATGAAGACACTATTGCGGTAACTCTGGTTCCAAAGAAAGGTGGCGAAGGTATCTCCATTGACAGTGCGGAGATCAAGCTTGTGGAGTGTTAAGTCCTGGTGTGGTGGCTATGGTGCCAAAATTAAACTGCAGTGTGCGGTTTTGTTTTTATTTCTGTTAAAAATGTCAGCTATCTTTCTAGTTGTTGCTAGATCTGAAATAAAATATTTGCCTCCATGCAAATTTCTGTCATCAATCTCATTTCTTTATTCTGGGCTTAGTTTCGATGTCAAAATTCTATGGTGAAACAAAACGGCGTATGTATAATGAAACATGATCTAATCGTTGAATGGTAGAATTTAATCTAATGTATGATATTTTACGACTTAATTAGCCTTAAAATGACCAGTCCAAATATTAGTATGAAAACAGTGAATAACTTAAAAGGTCATTGAACTATAGCAAATGTCTCAATAAAGTTATTTATATTTGTTTTATATTAAAAATGTTATTCAAAGTTAGGTACCTATAAAGTCATTATATCCAAAAAATTAAAGAAATAATTACGTAAATCTCCCTAAGTTTAATTTTGTAACACTTTCTTCTTTTGTGGTTTACTCGCCTCTCTTATTTTTATTTTTTTATGATACTTTTTTTAACCTAATTATTATTAATATAAAAAATAATAATTTTACCTATTTGTCCTTTAGGATATTTTTTTAATTAACTTTGTAAATATTCTGCACTTAATTAACTCTCTGTTTCAATCTAATTAGCTGTAAACATTATGTTGTGCCTTAGGATATTTTCTTCTTTTTTTTTACGTTGTGCCTTAGGATATTTTCTTCTTTTTTTTTAATTAAATATAAGTGACTTTGGTGAGACATTTGCTATAGTTCAATGACTTTTTAAGTTATTCACTCTATGAAAACTTAAAAGAGATAATTTCATAGACCTCTTACTGTGTTTTATGATATTACCCTCACCTTTTAATTGTTTTGGTTATTTTGTAATAATTCTTCACCTATTTCTTACTAGTTGTTAATGTAAAATAATTCCAATTTGTTTAATTTACCCTTTTTTAATAGTGAACTATTCTTATTAATAATTTTATCAGAATAACCTCCAAACTTGTTGAACGAGAGTTCCAATGCTCCCATTTGCTCCAAATTTCCAAGTGCTAGCTATAGGGATGTAGTCTATTAGATTATTTTGTGAAATATTGAAACTATAAAGTAATTTGAAATCTCATATTGTCTCTGTTCGCACAAACTACGGGAAGTTGGCCAAAAGGCCATATTGAAAAGTTGCCAAAAGACTATAAGTGTTCAGAAACTGATGCTTTAGCCACCATTTATGATGTCAGCATGTTAGAGAACTACTGTGTCAAACCCTAACCTCAAAGTTTTAAAAATTACACTTTTCCCCCACAGCCCCAACATTTTTATTACCAGAAATAGAAATAAAAAATAAAATATTTCCCTCCAAAAGCTCTCGTTTTTTGCAGTTTTCAGACCATTTTTCCGGCGAAAATTTCGGCTTTACACCGGATAATCGGTCCCCAACGACGGAAAGCTTCCATAGTTCAGCCATTGCAAGTAAAATCTGGTAGAAATCGTTGAGAATGAGCTTTCCTCATTGCTGTAAAAACTCACTTTTTCGGCGAAAATTCCGACCTCATTCCATCAATTCTCCACTCAAATACCTCAGTTCGCAATTGGTAAGAGCTTTATCCCTGCTCTTTTTGGTTCTGCATCTGGTATATCTCTCCGCTCAGTAATAGACCACAATCATCAACGAGTCATCGACCAGGCATAGACCAAAGTCATAGTCTATTATATATTTTACTATGGCGTCGATTGCAGAATATATTATAGTAGGCGGTGATTACATGGGTGAATGGGAAGAGACCCCAAAATGTTGGAATTGGAATTCTGTGAGCAAGGTGACAGTGCCAGTTGTGGTGCGTTGCAATGTTACGTATAATGACTTGGTTACAAGTGTCATGGAAAGCAGGGAGTTAAATTGTGAGCCTAGAGACTTGCGCATTAGCTACATGATTAATAATGCTTTGCCCACCGGTGGAAAAAACCATCCTTCTTTTATAACAAATGATAGACAGGTGGTATTGTACATGCTTGATGTTGCTATTGATGGTTCTTGGCCTGTTTTAATAATAAATGTTGTTGAGAGGTCTCAGGTTGGTTCTACATCAGCAGCACCACCCCCACCCACAGACCCACCACTGCCACAGCCGCCAGCCGATGAAGCTTCAATACAACATGAGGGCATGAGTGATTATTTTATGGATATGGATGATCCTGATAGTGATGACGAAGAGTGTGATGGAAATGATAGGGGTGATAGGCAGCTACCAAGTGGTTCACAAAGCAACCACAACTTCAATGATGGAATTTTACTGTCGGCAAACATTTGAGAACAAAGAGTATTTAAAGGTTTTATTGAAGAAAGCTGCAAGACCTTGTTTTGTTTTAAACCAAATAAGAGTAACAACAAATATTATAAGGTGGAATGCACCTCTCCTGATTGTGGTTGGATGTTGTGGGCCAATAAGTACGACAACTCGGATAGGTTTCGCATTTATAAGTATGTTAGTGATCACACTTGCGGGGTTGAATACGTTATGAGCACTCATAAGCATGCCTCGGTAGTTGTCCTTGCATCAGTCTTGATGAATGACTATATTGACAACAAAGGACCAACGACAAAGGAAATCCAGAGGACGGTTTTCAGGGAGTTCCATTGCAAACTAAGCTATTGGTGTGTTGGAAGGCAGGTGTAACGGCTAAGAACATGGTTAGGGGGGACACCGGAGCACGAGTATGCTTACTTACCGGCTTATTCGACATGGTTGAAAATCTAAATCCAGGTTCCAGAATTTGCATTAGTCTTGATGATGCAGACAGGTTCAAATATTACTTCGTAGCTTACGGAGCTTGCATTTGACGATATAAACAAATGCGAAAGTTTATTGCCATTGACAGCACACATTTATATGGCAAGTATGAGGGTGTGTTGTTGTTCGCTGTCGCACAGGATACTGAGAACCATATCTATCCAATTGCTTTTTGCGTGGCGGACAAGGAGTGTGATGAATCTTGGACCTACTTTTTCGAGCAGCTGAGGTACATAATCGCCGATGAACCAGACTTGTGCATGATCTCTGATAGGCACAAGAGCATAGCCAACGATGTTTCCAAAATTTTTAAGCATGCTCACCATAAACTATGCATGAAGCATCTTGGGGATATCCTTTGAAAAAATTTCCAATGTGGAGATTCTCTTTATGTATACTATGATGCAGCAAAGGCATATGGTTACTAGGAATCAATGAACATTTTCAGCAATTAAGGGATAAATGCCCCTAAGCTGCTAATTGCCTCGAGTTTGATATTGAATTTGACAAGTGAAGCAGGGCATATTTTCCAGAAAATAGGTATGATGCATGACCACAAACATTGCTGAGTCGCTAAATCAATGTTGAGGGATGAAAGAGAGTACCCTGTGACTGCCTTAGTCACTTCCATTTCTAGGAGGTTTGCTGAAATTTTCAGGCAAAGGCGTGCAAATAGCAGCAGTTCAATCAATTTATTTGTGCCTTCGGCTGAAAAGACGCTAAGGGAAAATATGAATGAGGGTGACTCCTTGTTTGTCAATAATATAAACGGGAATACCAACGAGTTCACCGTAGTCGGCAGTGGCCTAACTGCCAAAGTCAAACTACTGAACAAAGCATGTACTTATAAAAAGTACGACTTGGTGAAATTGCTGCCCGCTCACGCGATGGCAACCTTGAGATTGAAGTACGGACCTGATTATGGCTCAAGTATCTACGAGTATTCCTCGCCCATGTATAAAGTTCAGTCTTACATTCTTGCATTTGGTGAAACTATTAATGTATTCCCTCCAGAGTTAGAAAGGGAAGTCCCAGAGAAGTATGCAAACATGTATATTCCTCCACCCCCTTACGATCCCAAACTTGGAAGGAAGAGAGTGAAGCGTATTCTTGGCATCGCGGAATCTTTCAAGTCCAAGGGAGCAAAGGGACGAGAAACAAGTGCTCGATTTTCAAGAGGGTTGTTCACAAGAAAATAACGTGTCGGTATTTGAGAGAGCGTCCCACTTTATTTTTTTTAATTTGAATATATTTTTATTGTATTAGTTCAATATTAATCAACTTTTTTTTTAGTCTATCATAGACTATATGTGGGTGTATAATAACCAATTCGTTGGTCTATAATGGTTCATAGTTAGTAAATTAATCCTCCTTTAGGAGATCTATACTCCCCAATTAAAACCCTTATCATGCGGAACTGAGTAGCGTAATGATTAAAGCTTTCATTAGTGAAAGTTGTAGATTGAAGCAGCTTTTGGGCTTTCATGTATGAAAGCTTTTAGATATTTTTGTTGTTTTGGTTGGGGGTTAAAATGAAATGAAATATATGGTTAATGTTCATATTTCTTGTGTTGTGTTTTTGTCACACCCCAAAACTCACTCTAGCCGTGACCAGCATCCGACGTCATGAACAACATTGGAAGAACCTAAACGACACAATAATAACACTTGAACCCGCCAGGTTCAATAGTTGCCTCCAGCAGTTCATAAAATAAATGTAACTGATCATTGAATATATGAATTAGATCAGCGGAAGTCTTTATAATTTGAATAACTCAACCAAACATGATAACGTGCCCAAAATAGTTACACAACAACTCTTCTTCTACCCACATTCGAATGTATACTAAGGAGCTTCTAGGAATAAGGAATAAATGTCTAACTCATCAGGACGCAACCCGGAAACTAATATAAATAAATGAAATTAAATAAATGGGGTGTCCCACGAATGAATGTGTGAGCTCACCAAATCAGCAGCAGCAACAAGTCCTTCCTAAACACTGTGAGTATCAAGAACCGCTCTTCTCCATTACCTAACATACCATAAAAAACAACAATAGTATGCCTGAGTACTTCGTACTCAGTGAATGTCTAAGGGTCAATAGTTACAAAACAATATATGATGAATAAAATTAATAAAAATGATATTAATGAATATCACAATTCAAACCCAGGAATAACGTAAGTCGACAACATTAAAGAGTCATGAAAGAATCCATCTACGAAAGACATATTAACTTAACTTTTTACCATTTACCATGCTAAGTATTTCACTTACGAATTCAATATCACCACAAACCACTCACAGGCAATAAGATACGAAACAAGCCACTCATAGGCAAACTAATCAATCAATCGATACTGCGGGTTAGGAAACCGCGGAGGCTAATCGTCCTCTGGACTAGCACAGCAATAGATACTCCAGGCTAGGAAGCAACATAGGTTAATTGTCCTCTGGATTATCACAGCTTGCCCATACAGGCCCAAACACCAACAAAATACAAATCATGGAATATTACCGAATCATCAATCATGGCTTAGAGCCGAATCTCACTTCTCAAGTCATCATCTCAAAATAGAGGCATTTCAAGTCATAACTGATTTAGAATCTTATTCAAATATCTTATTCAATTTCAAGTTCAAGAAACCCATTCAACAACAAAACAAGTTTAAGGTCCAACCTTTAGAAGATTAAGTTCAATCATCCAATAATGGGAAAAGCGAGTTTCACAAAGTAGTATAGTTCGTATAAAGTTCGATGCGGGCTTGACCCTACATACGCATGACCCTGTCTAGAAGAAATCATCTTTAATTCCAGAATAAATTCCACCAAACAAGAGTTATAACTTAAACAAACAATCAAGGAAAGATTCTCAAATACAATTCATGCTTTCACAATATAAGCGTACTTCACAAGTAGACATAATTGAATAGATGATTTTTGGAATATAGACATACTTCAAGAAAGATTTTCAAGAAAATCTAGACATACATGAAAAGACGAAATTTGAAATATAGAAATACAAATCACCCTCATAGTCCAAAGGATTTTTAAAAGAGACATACAAATCATCTTTATAGTCCACTTGTCATTACAGATCATTATGCCATATTGAAAGAATAAGTCATTCCAACCAATGTTTTGAAAACATATAACTTCTTTACGAAAGATTTCATGTCCTAATTCATCAATGAGAATATCATTACTAACCCTTAACCATCATTATTAAGCATCTCTTATAGAGGAAAACATTCTTAATATCACATACATATATAGGATTTTTTGCAATCTAGGTTTAATGTGGGTTTGTCCCCTCACACACATTAAAACCCACTTAGACATGAATTGGAGTTCAAGAAACATAAAAAAAATTACTTTTCCTTTCATTCATTAAAGAATCTTGAATAAAATTTATACTTTCAACAATAGTTTCAAAAGTTATTTTCATTCAAAATAAGTTTTCAAAAGAGAGACATACCTTAATTTGTTAAAAAAGGTTTAACAATTCACTTTTCTAATGAAGAACACCCAAACCCTACATTTTGGTCACAAGAATCATGGGTTTGATGTTAGAATGAATTAGTAATGTTAAGGATGTCCTTACCTTTGATTTGAAGACTTGGAGGACTGATTTTCATCCTTAGGGTTGTTTAGAAAGTGGAGGAATAAACAAAACAAGTGTCTTATTTATATTTTTCTGGTGAAAACAGACCAGAGGACGCCCCCGAAGGACGGACTGTCCTTAGTGTTACGGACCGTGGTTTGGACCGTCCTTTAGTGGAAATTTCCAGAGAGTTTTGGTGATTTTTGAGATGTTACGGTGCCATGTTACGGCCCGTAACACGTGTTACGGTCCGTAACGTCTCACCGTAACACAGGCCAAATTTTTAGCGAAGACAGGCTTCAGTAAAACGGGCATAACTTTTTGTACGTAAATTTTCTTAAGCTGGGAGACCTACCGTTGGAAATCTATTTCAAAGATATACAACTTTCATCAAGGAAGTTTTTCCAAATTCACAACACATTTTTATGAAAATCGCCCAGAAGAAAGACCTACTAAAACTTAGGCGAATTTAAGAGTCCTTAAGAACTTCAATTGTTGGTTTGACTTCAAAACGACCATCTTCCACCCGAATTCATCAAGAATGGATTCATATAGATATAATATCATCTTAACAGTAGATTTTTACATATTCACACCTAACCTAAATTTACGGAGTGTTACAGTTTTATTTATGTCCTTTTCTGATTTTTGAATTTGTTTTCTAACCATAGAAATAAAGCTAAGTGTGTTGGGTCTATTAATAGACATAACTCATAAAAAACGACTAAGATCTACAACTACTCATTGACATGATCTATGATGGACCTTTAAGGTTGATTATAAACCACGAGAATAAAGTTGACTATTGGAACGAGAAGCTTGCCAAATTTGCACAAGTCCAACAGACCAAAACAAAATGAACCACAAACCCCAAATCTGAAAAAAGCCAAAAATAAATAAAAAGACTTGATACTGTTTAAACATTATAATAACACTTTAATACATCATATTAAAGTCTCCATCCCTTAGACACATGATCAAAATAGTTTTAGGAAACCTAATGGTCCTTAAATCACTAATATTAGTCTAAAAAAGCTAAAAAAAATAAAAATAAAAAAATAAAAAGACTTGATACTATTTAAATATTATAATAATACTTTAATACATCATATAAGAGTCCTCATCTATTAGACACATGATCAAAATAGTTTTAGGAAACCTAATGGTCCTTAAATCACTGGTATTAGCTTAAAAAAGCCAAAAATAAATAAAAAGACTTGATACTATTTAAATATTATAATAACACTTTAATACATTATATGAGAGTCCCCACCAATTAGACACATGATCCAAAGAGTTTAAGCACAAGTAATAGTAATCATATCACTACTATCCAATTAGTCTAACAATAAGTTATTGTTCTCAAAGCACAACCTTGTTCTAAGCACAACATTACCTGTGCTTAAGGCCTTTTGATCATGTGTCTAATTGGTGGGACTCTCATATGATGTATTAGAGTATTATTATAATTTTTAAATAGTATCAAGTCTTTTTATTTATTTTATTTTATTTATTTATTGGCTTTTTTGGACTAATATTAGTGATTTAAGGACCATTAAGTGTCCTAAAACTATTTTGATCATGTGTCTAATGTATGGGGACTATAATATGATGTATTAAAGTGTTATTATAATGTTTAAATAGTATCAAGTCTTTTTATTTATTTTTGGCTTTTTAAAGATTTGGTTCATTTTTATTTATTTATTTGATCTGTTGCACTTGTGCATATTTAGCAAGCTTCTCGTAGTTTATAATCAACCTTAAAGGTCCATCATAGATCGTGTCAATGAGTAATTATAGATCATAGTCATTTACTATAGTTATGTTTATTAATAGACCCGACACACTTAGCTTTATTTCGACCGTCAAGCCATGTATTTATTACAACGGTAATAAAATAAAATATTCGTAAATTTAAAACGGTAAAAATACACCCTTACTTATATAAAACTGACTCAAAATTCAAACACCTCCATTGTCTCTTTTGTTGATCAAACGCCTCCATAGTCTCTTTTCTTGATCAAACTCCACCATTATCTTTTTTCTTAATCAAAACACCCAAAATGTCAAAGCTATCTGAAACATCTCAACCACAAGATGCCGACATTTGTTTCTGCGGTGAATACACTGTCTTGAAGACATCACGCACCCCAAAGAATCCAGGTTGCAGATTCTTTAACTGTGCAGTTGGAACTGTAAGTTTCTAATTCAAAATGTATGCATTTTTTATGTGGTTTCAGGACAAAAAACTCTAATTGATTGCTGCTTTGTTTCAGAATTATGATGGCTGCGACTATTTCAGTTTTATTGATCAGACCCCCCAACAAAACGCCAAAAAAACACTCAAAGGAGCCCATGACCTAGCAGGAGCCCAGGTGAACCTGAGACACCAACATCAATAGGCTTAACTGCAAAATAGGCTCAAAGAATCTTTAGAGAACAAGAAATTACTTCAGTTGGTATTTAGAGAATCTGAAGAAAAGAAGAATAACTTGAAAGTTACGTTGAGAGAAGCTGAAATTGAGAGGGATGAAGTAAAACAGAGGTTGATGATGGCTGAAGAGAAAGAGAGTAGGCTCTTTTTTTTAAACTTAAATCTTCATTTTATTATAACCCGGAGAGCAAAAGGGGATAGTTACAAGTAACCATCCTGCACAGAATGACAGACCATTCGTGAATATTTATAGAGGTTTTCTCCTAAACCTGTCAGATCTCAAAAGAATATTTTGAACAAATAATGAATCTTCATCATTTGTGAGATTCACCATTTGTTCTATACACTTTAGCCAATACCTACATTCTTTTTCCTAATCCTGAAATTGGCCATACCACTCTTGTGCAGTTTATAAGCACTAATAGCAGTCCTAGGTAAGTGTCAAGGGTCTTGAAAGACACCATTTAGACATTTAACGGACCCTTCGTTGGAAAGAATATCTACTACAGAGTTAGTGTCACGACCCAACCCCGTAGGCCGCGACTAGTGTCCGTGCTGGACACCGTACGTACCCAATAACCCAAACCGGTATGTAAGCAGAATATACACATACAGAAGTCGAATGGCGTTAGTAATTGTCGTAGTAAAACAGATATAGCACGTGGAAGCCGATAAGGCTATCATAAAACATAGCATCCCAAAACATATACACAACCCACATGTATGTCTACAGACCTCTACAGAACACATCAGACTCATAAGACGGGACAGGGCCCCGTCGTACCCCTGAATAGCATACATATGTACAATGGCAAAAGACTGTACCAAAATGTAGGCTCTGAACAATAGAGCACTCCAAGATAGCAGAATATAGTCCTAAGCAGGCGGATCAGCAAATCTGTCGTCTGTACCTGCGCGGCATGAAACGCAGCCCCCGAAGAAAGGGGGTTAGTACGGAAAATGTACTGAATATGTAAAGCACGGAACGTAGTAAACAAAGTCATAACCGAAGCAGAAGGTACAGAAAATGAACGGAATATCCAAAATAGCAAAATGCTGACCATAAAGCATAAATAGTGCATGCAGAAAACATATGTCATATCTGGTCCCATTACGGGACTGGGTAAACAGAACGTGGTCGCCACCCCGACACTGGCGCCACAACACAGCATAACTCCAGAGTAGGGAATAACTCCGTAACATATCATATCATATCATATCAGAATGTGCACATGTCAAACATATCAGATGGCCATATCATATCATATCATCATATATCAGAATATGTGTATATGGCACAGCATACTCCACAACCCATGTACATGTATACCTGCCTCCTCACATCGAGGTGCGGCGAACAATGCTGTGGAATACGCGTGATAACATATCCTGGCCCGGGCTCAGTGAAGGAAACATTGAGGCATCCACGAATGGAGTAGTGAGAAACTAATGCAATATAAAATATAACACATTTACGGAGACTCAATAGCATAATTCAGATGACAAACCATATAAAGAAACTAAACGGTAATCATAGCGTATGCCTTACGGATGTCACAATGGTTTATGTCAAAATAAGCTTCTGAAATCGTTTTCATGTTTCAAAATACGTTGTGGGACTTACGAAATATTTCAAAGCAACTGTCGTATAGTAGTTAGAAAAGTAGCCAAGAGTTTCCTTTGAATTCCACTTCAAAATAAGCCAAACGGAACAAATCAGAAAAATCCGGGAATAGTGGACCCACCTGGGATCAAATGAGGTGGCGTACATAATTTACGTATGTTACACTTCATAACATCACTTATGAGAGTTTTAAAGTAGTCGGGTCCTATTTGTGCAATTTCTAGATGTTTAGGCAATTTTTCCAACTATTCATAACATATTCAATTCAATTCTACTGAATGAAAAAGGAGCAAATTTAGGTGCGGATTTCTAAGAGTAGAGTCGTCCCCAAGGCTCGTATCCAAGCCTATAATACCTAGGACATGCCAAGAGAAGATAGGTAAAGCTTTACATACCTCATTCGCTCCTTACGCTTCTCCAAATTCAAATCCCGTTTCGTCCAAAATCTACAATTGGTCATATTTACCAAATATTAATCATAAGGCTTTAAGAATCCAATCTTAATCAATTCTTGTCTACAGAAATTTGGGCAGCATCTCCCCTATATATACAACATCCCCGAGATTTAACTCGGCTCAAATATCAACAACCATACCAACAACAATACCAATAATCATCAGCAATCGATTAGAAACGCATTCTATCATAAATTGTCTTCTTTTCCATACAGTGCAACAACTTCCAATTCAACTTTGCACTTTCAAATCAATATCAACATTTCCACATTCATACACTAATTTAAGATCATTCAAACATAAGCCAAGAATATTCCAAGCCATATATCCAATATTCAACAATTCCATATTCCACCCAAAGTTCCTACATATGCAACAAAATCATCACAACACATTTTCTACTTACAAATTCATAACCAACAACAATAATCCACACTTTAACAACTTCATTTCCATAATATCATAAGGTCATACTAAAATTACATAATCTTCTACAATCAACTTCAATGCCAAATTAAACCATTTAGCCTTCATTTACATTATAAGGATCACAACAACGCAACTAACATATTAAACAACATTAGTTCATTTCCATCTCTATCTCCACACCACACGGCCATAATTCCCACTTCCAACTTCAACCAAATTCATTTACTAATCAAGATCACTCTAATACAATTCGGAAGCATTTTATATTATTTTACAAAATATTTACAAAATATACAAAAATTCCACCAAAACCAGAATTCATCCGAAACCTCTAATCTTCAACATAAATATTCATAACACATTTCCATCCTCCAATTTCACTAACAATAATCATAATTTGCACCTTAACAATTTCATTTTCATAATTACATAAATCTACCATAAAATCACAAAACTTTCCATAACAACTTAACAACCAATCTTTCATGCTAATATGGACTTACATCCCTCCAAATCCACCAACTAACATGATAATTCACATTTAGAACTTAACTTCCATAATTACATAAAAACTACATTAAATCACATAATTTCCTATAATCATTTTCAACAATTTTCCTTACCAACTTGAACCATTTTCTTCCATTTCCATTACAAGGCTTCAACAACACAATTAACATAACAAATAAAATTTATTCATTCTTCTCCATCACAACACCACACAGCTACACACACATATATATATCCACAACACACAAATTTCATACTCTCATTCATTTCCACATACCATAACATATATAATCCTTCCATAACATAATAAGAACATGAAATTCTTACCTTTTCTTCAATTTTCCACTTGTCGCAAACGTAGTTTTCTCGCTTAACTAATTATACCACGTTGAAGAGCGCCTTGAACTTAGTAGAAATACATGAAGAAACAATTTTTTGGATCAAGATTGAAGAGCTTGAATTTTTTTTTTCTTTCTCTTCTTGCTCTAGCCGAACCCCCCCCCCCCCCCCCCCTTTCTTCTTTTTTTTCAATTCTTTTTGTGTTCTTGATTGTTCTTGAATCTTCATAAAATGAAGACTTGGTGCCCTTTTATTATTCTTATCGCATGGATTAAATTAATATGGGGTTGGGCCATTTATTTCCTCCATGGCCGGCCATCCTCTCCATTTGGGCCTTATTTTCTCTTTTTTTTTTTGGGCCTAACCCGGTTGGTCCCGAGTTGGGTCTAGCCCACTGACCTTTCGACCTTAAAACGTCCATATATCCTTGTACCGACATCACCTTGGAACACACGACCTATGGTTGGAAAGTTAATTCAATTATCTACAACTTCTATTTCTTGGTATTTTTCCAAATTCCAAACTTATAATACCGTTTTTGCCCCACAAAGTCAGGTCACCCGAAAACGTTTTCTTAAAAATATTCGTTTGGAGGGCTTCCACTTTGATTTGGCCCAAGAGTCCTTCATGAGTTGTGTTTAACTTTACATATGTGATTCATATAACTTGTCACATGTTTCAAAAAAAAAAACTCGATGTGTGGGCCCCACCTCAGCTTACTAATAATCCGACGTTCAAAAATACAGGATATAACAGTTATCCTCTCTATAGCAATGATGGGCTACTCCTTCTAACATGTTTAATCTACTCCGAATGCCTTTTATCTTGTGCTGGAATTTCCATGAAGGTTTACTTGTCTCTATTATCATGTCACTATAAGTTTTGAATCCATCTCTAATATGCCATTGTTCAGTCCTAGAGTCGAGCAATAATAGAGTCCAATTTGAGCAGCCTTTATTTTTGCTTCATTGTATTCAATGGACTCTGTGAAAGCCAAGATCATTCTTCTTTCATGGTCTCCGATTATCCCACCTGCTCCAGCCTTCTTCTTTTTCTTTATAGAGCTTCCATCAGTGTCGATTTTGACTTGTAGTCCTTGTGGTTTGCTCCAATAAACTGGAAAAAGGCTAACTGGTGTTGAGTAGTTATCTGCAAGAACACATATATCTATCCAAGCCAAGTGAAGTTTAACCTGGGTAAAGTGTTTATATAACAAGATTTTGACTTGAAAATTCACATGGTATATAATATTATTGATAGAGTAAGACTTCTGTCCATACCTACTGGCACCCCTCCTCTTCCAAAGTTCCCAATTAATATACGTAGGAAGTATGTTACATATAATCTTATGTAGAGCATTAGATCTTTCTGTTGCCTACCAGCTCCACATTAATTGATTCATAGAACCTCTCTATATTTTTATAGCCATGGGATTTGCAAAGAATCTCCAAATTTTCTCGGCCACTTCACCCTTCATGAACACATGATCAACAGTCTCATTTTGTGGATTAGCACAACAGTTGCATCTGGATGCCATCTGTTGTCCAAACCTTGCCATCATATCATCTAAAGGCAGCTTTCTCTTTATCATTCTCCAGTTAAGGAAAGCAATTTTGAAAGGAATACCTTTGTGCCAGAGATGCTTAGAAGTGTCATTTTTGTTTTTCTTGTCCCTGGTGATTTCTCTAGCAGAAGCAGTAGAGAAATTTCCATCATCTGTGATGGCCCAAATACAAGAGTCTGGCAGATTGTGATCAGCAATGTGGATTTTCAAAATGAGACTTTGTAAATTTGGAGGCACAGCCACCTCAAGCTTACTAATGTCCCAGCCTCTATTGATGATGAACTCTTTAACAAGAGTATTTCCTGGTTTAGGGCCAGGTTCAAGAAGCTTGGCTAGAGATCCTAGGACAGTCCAGTTGTCCCACCAAAACATAGATGAGCCAAAATTAATTTTCCGATACGTATGTGGCTCAGCAACTTCCCTGCAGTCAAGCAATTCTTTCCAACTTTGTGATTGACCTGAACACCAAACTCTAGCAACAACATTAGTTCTAATATAGTATTTTGACCTTAGAAAATCAGACCAAAAACTTTTTTGGGTTCTAAATCTTCACCATCTTTTAAGGATAAAAGCGCTTTGAATATCTTTAAGAGCTTTGAAGCCTAAGCCTTCTTCATCTTTTGGATAACAAAGGTTATGACAAGCGCTCCAGTGGTACTTGTTTTTTCCTTTATGTTGACCCCAAAAAGTTTGCAAAATATTTTTCAATTTGTTTCAAAACAGTTTTAGGAGGAGATATAGCAGCCAACAAATGTAAAGTTTGTAATTGAAGAACTTGCTGAATAATGATAGCTTTGCCTCCATATGACAATAGATTACCTTGCCAACCACCAATTCTCTTAAGGATTTTAGTAGTTTTGTCAGCAAAGTATTGGATCTTCTTTCTACCAGTATAAATAGGACAACCAAGGTAAGTAAAGGGAAAATTACCTGGGTTGAAACTAGTCATTCTGGAAATTCTTCTCATAGTGTCTCTTGAGACATGAGATACAGTGAGAAACATGCTCTTACCATTGTTGATCTTTTGCCCTGAAACCTCTTCATATTTCCTCATCTTTCTTAGCAATGCTTTGATGGAATACTTATCCCAAGAGGTAAAAAGTATTATGTCATCAGCATAAGCTATATGACTGATTCTAGTACCATTTATATTCATGTTATAGCCTATATAGCTATCTTTCTCAAAAAGCTTGTTAAGAAGTTGAGTCAGCAATTCAGCAGTTAATATAAAAAGAGATGGAGGTCTCCCTGTTTGAGACCCCTAGTTGAATGAAAGAAACCTCTTCTTTCTCCATTAATGATGATACAGTAAAAAACTTCAGATAACAGTATAAAAAATTGAGAGAATCCAAATCTTCTCAGAATAAAAATAATGCAAAGCCAGGAGACCCTATCATAAGCTTTCTCCATATCTAATTTAAAAATAAGATTAGAGTTATTGCCTTTGTTGATCCCATGAGCAATCTCCTGAGTTAAAAGAACATTCTCAGTTATGAGTCTCCCCCTAATGAAACCAGACTATTTTCAAAAACTAACTTAGGTACAAGAAGGTTAAGTCTGGTAGCCATAATTTTAGAGATGATTTTATTAGAGAAATTAGTTAAACTAATTGGTCTAAGTTGAGAAAAGGTGGATGGTTCTTCTACTTTAGGAATTAATACTAAGCAAGTACTAGTAAAATATTTAGTCAGTCTCTTAATGAAGCGGGTTTTATGAAGAATTTTGGACAATAATGAAGCGGGTTTTATTTATATGAAAAATATATGTGTTTGTCCTCAAGCGTTATAACATCTCTATTGAGTTTGTGTATAAACTTTATTCATAGTTGATAATAGTATATATAAACTTACAGTCGATGATCAACAATCATCATAGCAGATAATAAGGCTTCGTGTCACCAATAGATAATTATATTAAAAAGTGCCCACTACTTGTAAAAATAGTCATATTTGAAGACATCCAAGTTCACAATGAAACAACAGACTTAGATACATAACAGTCAAACTAATTGTTTGTTAAAACAATCATATTTGAAAACATCCAAAATATTTATGCACATCCAAATTCAAAAGGCAACAACAAAATTATATACAAAGGTTCCATTAATCTAACCTTCGCATAAATTAATCCAAAATAGTCAAAATTAATTGTTTGTTAAAACTGTCAGACATTAGTACTGATTGTTTGTCATCATCCACCACACACATTCAGAAAAAACTTAATTGTTTGTTACAACCCAAATAACCAAATTAGTTGTCTGAAGAACCGTTAATCTAGGCGAGAAAGCCCGACAAAACTTTTTCAGAGTCAAACTCAACATTAGATTGACTCGCCTCACTAGCATTCTTCTCATCAACCTTAGCAGGGACATATGCTGCCTTCCCAACTTGAGCAGCTAGCATAGGGAGCTCAACCTTCTCGACCTCAACCTTCTCAAGTTTCTCAACTTCAAAACCTGGTCTAGCGACCTCAACCTTCTCAAGATCAGCACTAGCATTCTTCTCATTAACCTGTACATTTGGCACAGAAACATCTGCTACCTTCTCAGCTTGAGCATATGGCATAGGGAGCTCAAACTTCTTGACCTCAACCTTCTCAACTTCAGAAGCAAGTCTACGGACCTCAACCTTCTTATGAGCAATTGGTCTAAGGATCTCAGCAGTTGGCTCAGCACCTACATTCAACTTGTTAATAGCAGATGGTTCCACAGGTGCTTGTGCTGCATTTTTTGGACATAATTAAAAAGAATGCAAATCGTATATAACATAATTACGACAAAGAAATTCAAAATGTTCACCTTTCTCTTGGATAGTCTCCTGATTATTCTACTTCTTCGCCTTCTCGCTCCTTCTAAATTTTTCTACCTCCATATAAGCGAGAAGAAAATTTCGAGACTCCTCCATCTTATCCACACGCTATTGCAGTTCCACATGCTCTATCGGCACTGATGGGCCCCCATTTGGTGCTGCACGACCCCTAGAAGTCCCAATGCCAACATTACCACCAAAATCTTCTGATTGAATATCTTCCCCATCATATAAGAGCTCCTCGGATTCCTTTTCAAATCTACTATGACGCTTCAAGGCATGATGAGTATCCTCATCAGAATTCTCCTTGGGCTCCTTTCTCAAGCTGCTAGGAACCTTCGAGCCATTCTTTGATGTAACCAATACAGTCACGCCTTCCAATTCAATCTTCAATTTATCTATGATGGGATCATCAACCTCATCATCAAACACCAAGAAGTCTTTCATGTAGTTCTGCTCCAGCTCACGCATTGTGGGAATGATATAAGGGTGTACAAACAGTTAATTGCTCCATTAAATACGCAAAACATTAGCATTTAGTTTATATTTTTGCAAAAACATTGATAATAGACTCCAAATTTATACCTGTGAAATTCCCTTCCAATCCTAAATGGATCACCTTCAGTTTATTGCTCCATTTTTGTGGTGTGCCACTTAAGAATCCTAGGAATAGGTAAAGGAACCTCATCTGATTTGCCAGCATGCAGTCCAAGTATGGGAAAGGCTTCATAAGTCCAGTCCTATAATGACACAAATAATCGCTGAGTATAAAAATAAATAATAAAAATAAATAACACACATTCTATAATCTACTACACCAGTGGTTTATAACATGTACCATGAATGCCCAGGGGAAGCCGTAGAGAGCATATGATGGCGTCTTCTTATCAAGGTAGGTTTGGTGGTGTCTGGGAATGTTTACCTTGTCCATCAAGTATTCCAAGGTGAGTTCAAAGGATTCCTTTCCCAAGGATAGCTCTGGAAGAATTCCAAATCATCAGCCATTTTAAACCAATCAGGGTCCACACCCCTGGACACGTCTTTGGCCATTATAATTGTATGGAGAAACCACACAAGACAACATTTTAGCTTTTCTTATTTATTTAATCTAGGCCCTCTTATCACCAACAATAGCTTGTCTGATGTAATCTTCTTCTTTCGAGAACCTTTTAGTGGAATTCTACCCCGATCTTAATTATCGTGTCCTATCTAGATTGGGAGAGATAGGATCCACAATTTAAACTGGTGATCAACGTAAACTCCTTCAAGCCAAAATATGCAGGCCTGTCGTTCACGAGAAACCACATTTCATGCTTCTTTTTCTGGACCACATGACAAAGAAGCATATAGTGGATCATCCATCCGTTGAAATTGATAAAGAATTTTTGACAACTTTCTAAAGTGACCAAAATAGGAACGCTTCCATATTTTCCTTAGTTTTTTATCTCAACATATTATTAAATTCAACTAACAACGTCATCCTGCTCCTAACAGAAAATTTTGCTGCAAAAGATTCATAATCATCCAGCCAATTGATCAAGCCATACATTTCAACATTAATTGTCTTTGCACAATATGGCAAGGACAAATGATCAACATCTTCAGTAGCATTAGAGTGTTTTGAACCATCCTCATATACACTCTCAACTCTACTATCAACTCTATCTCCATCAACATTACACTCATCAATGGGGTCTGAGTAGGATGCACTCTCAGCTTCTGCACTTCTTTTTCTTTTTCTATCTCGGCTAAGTTCTTCACCTCTTTTTTTTTATCCTTACGATTCGCATTAGAACGAGTTTCAACCATAGCACAAGAACGGGAGAGTATTTTTCCTCCTCTGCCTCTACACCTAGGCATTTATACGATCTATATACAAACAATAGAGACGTTGATCAACCACGATATAAGAATAATCGACCAAAAGTCTATTAATAGACCATATATAATTTCAAAAAGCAAAAACAAAAAAACAAAGATCGAAACAAGCAAAATAAGTATAAATAACACACATTTCGACAAAAAAAAAAAAAGCAAAACAACAAAGGTTTTGAAAAAAAAAAAGCAGATCTTTATGAACACTAGTTTTTTATCAAGATCGAAAAAAATAAAAAAATTCAGGGCAATATGGAGCTCAAAATGCTCCGACGGAGTTGCAGAGCTAAAGAAATTACCTGTTTACGACGATCAAGGCGTATTGGAGCTTGGGGAGAGGTGGAAGTTTGAGAGTTCCAAGCTAGAAAGAGAAACAAAGAAATGAAAGGGATGGATGAGAGAGAGGGTCTTTGTATATTTTATTACAAGTCACATGAATTTAAGTGTTTAACTTAAAACTTCCAAACTTTTTAAAATTATGAAAAGTACCCCCATTCCCATTTTTTTAAACCCTAATACCGAAAAATAATTAAAAAAAAAATTGAATGGCCATATTCCCAATTGAAACTTGAAAGTCGCCTTCTATACAAATCTTCTCCACAAACTTGCTACTTGAAAAAAACAATATTTAAGGTAAAGAAGACAAGGATCTTTATGTCGCTTGAATTATAGTATTAGTTGCAAAATTACTTTCTTTTGTGGTAAATACTATTCCAAGAATCGATAGTAGAAAAATATGGAGGTAAAAAGCAACTGTTATTTCTCATATGATCATTTACTTCTTTTTTTTTTTTAAATATGCTCATTTACATATTTTCATGTATCTTGTGCTGCATTTTACAACTTTGTAGTTGTGAGCAAAACGGGGATGACGGGAAGTGGTCTTGAGAAGAATATATTCTTCTTCTCCATTTTTAATTCCTTTTAGTAAAGCTTGAATCACAAAATGAATCCTAGCCATTTTCTAATAGGAAAAATCTATTTGGCAAAATCACTTTTGAGCAAAACCCTAAAAAATGAGGGTACATTAATCATTTCATAGGGAATCTTGGGAAATGTTTACTTTTTAATATTTTATTGTGATGTGCTTTTACATCACTACCCTTCCTGATAAAATGAGACTCTCTCTCATATAGGCTAATCATGAGCTATGTTTCCCATGTTCTTTTTCATTTTTTTTTAAATATCTTTTTCTTATTATTATTTTTACATTAGTTGTATTGTGTATACATGAGGTAGGCCTAGGGTGTATTTTTTTTTTTCACTTATTGTGTATGCATATGGTAGGTCCAGGGTGTATTTCTTTTGTTTTTCTTTTTCTTCTTTTTCTTTTTGTTTACTTATTGTGTATGCATACGGTGGGCCTAGAGTGTACTCATTTCCTTTTTTATTTTTGTTTTGGCATCCGAAAGTTTTTTTTTCTTGTAAATAAAGTGTTATTTATTGGTTATATACGTACAGTATTTAGCCTAGAGTGTATTTTTTTCTTCTTTTTTCTTTTTCTTTTTGTTTTGGTATCTGAAATTGTTTTTATTTTTCCTGTAAATTTATTATATATTGGCTATATACATACGGTATTTGTCCTGGAGTGTATTTTTTCTTCTTTTCCTAATTCTTTTTCATGTTTTTATTTTTGATATGGTGTGTATATATATACACACACACGCGGTATTTGGTTCCCGTTGGACGTTATATGTTGAAGAGTGGAATAATTTGAGTGAATGTAGTCAATAATACGGTTGACTTCAACTGAATCATGAAAGTATCTCAATTAGTTAGGTATTAAATATAACTTAGTATTCAACAAGTTTAGATCTAATTCAATCAGTTTAAATAAAAATAGTAGATTTAACAAGTAGCCAACACTATAATTGATTTTAATTGAAACATTGAATTGCTGCAATTTAGCTAAGTATTATATAGGATTGAGTAACAATTAGCAACGTTTGATTTAATTCAATCAATTTTTAAAAAATACATATATATATATATATATATATATGACAAATAGTCAATACTATGGTTGATTTTAATTGAAACATGAAATTATCTCAATTAATTAAGTATTAAATAGAATTAAGTTGCATTTAGCAAGTTTAGATCTAATTCGATCAATATAAACACCAATAGTGAATGTAGCAAATAGTCAAAATTATGGTTGACTTTAATTGAAACATTTGAATTCCTTCAATTTAGCTAAGTATTACATAGGATTGAGTAACAATTAGCAACATTTGATTTAATTCAATCAATTTTAAAATACAATACGTGACAAGTAGTCAATAATATGTTTGACTTTAATTGAAACATGAAATTATCTGAATTAGTTAAGTATTAAATAGAATTGAGTTGCATTTAGCAAGTTTAGATCTATTTCAATCAACATAAACAAAAATAGTGAATGTAACAAATAGTCAATACTATGGTTGACTTTAATTGAAACACTTGAATTCTTTCAATTTAGCTAAGTATTATATAGGATTGAGTAACTTTTGATTTAATTTTTTTAACTAGATATAACAAGGAGTCAATACAATGGTTGACTTTAATTGAAACATGAAATTATCAATTAGTTAAGTATTAAATACAATTGAGTAGTATTAAGCAAATTTAGATCTAATTCAATTAGTTTACACAAAATAGTAAATTTAACAAGTAGTCAACATTATGGTTGATTTTAATTGAAACATTGAATTACTGCAATTTAGCTAAGTATTATATAGGATTGAATAATAATTAGCAACTTCTGATTTAATTCAATCAATTTTTTTATAAATATGCAACAAGTAGTTTATTTTAATTAAAACATGAAATTATCTCAATTAGTTAAGTATTAAATAGAATTGAGTGACATTTAGAAAGCTTAGATCTAATTTAATCAATTTAAATAAAAATAGTTGATATAACAAATAGTCAACACTATAGTTGACTTTAATTAAAACATTGAATGCCTTTAATTTAGCTATGTATTATATAATATTAAGTAACTATTAACAATTTTCAATTTAATTTAATGATGTTTTTATTAAAAAAAAAAAAGTTGATGCAACATGTAGTCAATACTATGATTGACCTTAATTAAAACATAAAAGTATCTCAACTAGTTAAGTATTAAATATAACTGAGTAGTATTCAGTAAGTTTATATCTAATTCAATTAGTTTATACAAAATTAGTACATTTAACAAGTAGCCAACACTATAATTAATAGTTGAAACATTGAATTGTTGCAATTTAGCTAAGTATTATATAGGATTGAGTAACAGTTAGCAATGTTTGATTGAACTCAATCAATTAAAAAAATAATTGACAAGTAGTCAATACAATGGTTGATTTTAATTGAACATGGAATTATCTCAATTAATTAAGTATTAAATAAAATTAAGTTGCATTTAGCAAGTTTAGATCTAATTCAATCAATATAAATACCAATAGTGATTGTAACAAATAGTCAACACTATGGTTGACTTTTAATTGAAACATTTGAATTCCTTCAATTTAGCTAAGTATTACATAGGGTTGAATAACAATTAGCAACATTTGATTTAATTCAATCAATTTTAAAAAACAATACGTGACAAGTAGTCAATACTATGGTTGTCTAATAATATGGTTGTCTTTAATTGAAACATTAAATTATCTGAATTAGTTAAGTATTAAATAGAATTGAGTTGCATTTAGCAAGTTTAGATCTATTTCAATCGACATAAACAAAAATAGTGAATGTAACAAATAGTCAACACTATGGTTGACTTTAATTAAAACATTTGAATTCTTTCAATTTAGCTAAGTATTATATAGGATTGAGTAGTAATTAACAACTTTTAATTTAATATTTTAAAGTAGATGTAACAAGTAGTCAATACTATGGTTGACTTTAATTGAAACGTGAAATTATCTCAATTAGTTAAGTATTAAATATAATTGAGTAGTATTAAGCAAATTTAGATCTAATACGATTAGTTTCACAAAAATAGAAGATTTAATAAGTAGTCAATGTTATGGCTGATTTTAATTGAAATATTGAATTGCTGCAATTTAGCTTGGTATTATATAGGATTGAATAAAAATTAGCAACTTTTGATTTAATTCAAAAAAAAATTTAAAAAAAAGCAACAAGTAGTCAATACCATGGTTGATTTTAATTAAAACATGAAATTATCTAAATTAGTTAAGTATTAAATAGAATGGAGTAACATTTAGCAAGTTTAGATCTAGTTTAATCAATCTAAACAAAAATAGTGGATATAACAAGTAGGCAGCACAACATCAACATTGAATTCTTTTAATTTAGCTAAGTATTATATAAGATTGAGTAACTATTGGCAACTTTCAATTTAATCATTTAAAAAAAAAGGTAGATGCAACATGTAGTCAATACCAAGGTTGACTTTAATTGAAACATTTGAATTCCTTCAATTTAGCTAAGTATTACATAGGATTGAGTAACAATTAACAACATTTGATTTAATTCAATCAATTTTAAAAAAGCAATACGTGATAAGTAGTCAATACTATAGTTGATTTTAATTGAAACATGAAATTATCTGAATTAGTTAAGTATTAAATAGATTTGAGTTGCATTTAGCAAGTTTAGATCTAATTCAATCAACATAAATAAAAATAGTGAACGTAACAAATAGTCAACACTATGGTTGACTTTAATTGAAACATTTGAATTCTTTCAATTTAGCTAAGAATATATGGATTGAGTAACAATTAGTAACTTTGATTTTTTTTTTTAAATAGATGCAACATGTAGTCAATACTACAGTTTACTTTAATTGAAACATGAAATTATCTCAATTAGTTAAGTATTAAATATAATTGAATAGTATTAAGCAAATTTAGATCTAATTCAATTAAACAAAAATAGTAGATTTAACAAGTAGACAACACTGTGGTTGATTTTAATTTAAACATTGAATTGCTGCAATTTAATTAAATATTATATAGAATAGAATAATAATTAGCAACTTTTGATTTAATTCAATCAATTTAAAAAAAATGCAACAAGTAGTCAATATTATGGTTGATTTTAATTAAAACGTGAAATTATCAAATTAATTAAGTATTAAATAGAATTGAGTAACATTTAGTAAGTTTAGATCTAATTTAATCAATTTAAACAAAAATAGTGGATATAACATATAGTCAACACTACGGTTAACTTTAATTGAAACATTGGATTCCTTTAATTTAGCTAAGTATTATATAAGATTGAGTAACTATTGGCAACTTTCAATTTAATTTAATCATTTTTTAAAATAAAAAGGTAGATGCAACATGTAGTCAATACTATGGTTGACTTTAATTGAAACATGAAAGTATCTAAATTAGTTAAGTATTAAATATAAGTGAGTAGTATTCAGCAAGTTTAGATTTAATTCAATTAGTTTAAACAAAATTAGTAAATTTAACAAGTAGTCAACACTATGATTGATTTTAATTGAAACATTGAATTGCTGCAATTTAGCTAAGTATTATATAGGATAGAGTAACAATTAGCAACGTTTGATTTAGTTCAATCAATTTTAAAAATATATATATATATATATATATATATATATATATATGTGACAAATAGTCAATACTATGGTTGATTTTAATTGAAACATGGAATTATCTCAATTAATTAAGTATATAGAGTTAAGTTGCATTTACCAACTTTAGATCTAATTCAATCAATATAAACAACAATAGTGAATGTAACAAATAGTCAACACTATGGTTGACTTTAATTGAAACATTTGAATTCTTTCAATTTAGCTAAGTATTGCATAGGATTGAGTAACAATTAACAATATTTGATTTAATTTAATCAATTTTAAAAAACAATACGTGACAAGTAGTCAATACCATCGTTGACTTTAATTGAAATATGAAATTATCTGAATTAGATAAGTATTAAATAGAATTTAGTTGCATTTAGCTAGTTTAGATCTCATTCAATCAACATAAACAAAAATAGTGAATGTAACAAATAGTCAACACTATGGTTAATATTAATTGAAACATTTGAATTCTTTCAAGTTAGCTAAGTATTATGTAGGATTGAGTAACAATTAGCAACTTTTGATTTAATTTTTTTAAGCAGTTGTAACAAGTAGTCAATACTATAGTTGACTTTAATTGAAATATGAAATTATCTCAATTAGTTAAGGATGAAATATAATTGAGTAGTATTAAGCAATTTAGATCTAATTCAGTTAGTTTAAACAAAAATAGTAGATTTAACAAGTAGTCAACACTATGGTTGATTTTAATTGAAATATTAAATTGCTGCAAATTAGCTAACTGTTATATAGGATTGAGTAACAATTATTAACATTTGATTTAATTCAATCGATTCTCTCTCTCTATATATATGTGTGTGTGTGACAAGTAGTCAATGCTCAATATCATGTCTTATAAATTAGCCGCATTTATTATAGCATGACTTCTTTTTTTAATTATGATCATGTAATTTTCTTAAAAAAATATCTTAGTTAAATAATCGTATGTTAATAAGACTAAAGGAATATTTAGAGTACAAGTTATATGACACTACTTCCTAACTTTGGGTTATTTGTTATGAATATAAAGATGCATGGGCATTGGGCTGCTCAAAGAAGTTGGGCCCAAACAATTACAACTCATATATTCAGCAATATCTAATGCAGCCTAATATCAAAAGTTTCTTAACATTGCCTCAAATATACTTGATCAGCAAGGACAACTCACTTTTAATTACATTCTAAGGGAATGCAATTAATTTTAGGGTAGGCAACAAAATTTGGACAAAATTGTATAAAGTACATTGATACTTGATCTGTTTGAGTTTGGTGATCCTGTTAGTGAAAGAAAAAATGGAAAAACAAAATTAGACTAAATGCGCACATCTAGAATCAAACTCGGGACCTAAGGGTTCTAAATGCGAACCTTCACCAATTTCGCTGTAATAGCATTCGTCATTTGTCGGAACAGAAATTTACTTATCTGCATATTTTAATAGAGCAAAATAGTAAAATAAATGAATTTTCAATATTTAATAGGAAACTCGATGCAAAATATAGGTTTGTTACACTCTCATAAATGTAAATAATGACATTCATGCTTTGTGTGGGTTTTTTACGTTACGAACTTGTGTACACGGTGACCGTTAGCGATTCTCATCGTTGTTTTACATTACCGAACTTGTCTAGATTAACATTGTTTGATCCATAGTTTTTTTAAGACAAGTCAATTTCGTTCATTCACTTTAAGCGCCAATAAAAATAAAATAAGCCTAATATTATTTTCTGACATTTCATTGATTACACATCAAATTCTTAAATTATCTATTTAAATAATTTGTTGTGGCAAGTTAAATTAGCGTTGATCATATTATCCGATTGATATATTCACGTCAAAATCTATTAAATCAAAGGTGTCAATGGATGTGATTTTGACGCTGAGAAATTGAAAATATAGTGGCAGTTGATTAGTGAAATTGTATGGGAAGCAATGCTAAAACTCCAAGCACCAAATTATAAAGGCACATATTGTTCTATAGTTAGTTACGGAATGAGGCCTGGGATGCACGAAAACTAAGTACGAATATGAATAATAGTGATAAAAACATCTTCATTTTTCAAAAACTCTAAATCAATTTTATTATTAGTTCTTCTCAACATACAACGCTTCTTTCCTCGTTAATATTTTATTTTTATTTTATAAAAGCTCCAAATTCCCTTTTGAAAGTAATAACAACTGAGGATCTGAAATTGATTCATTACTTTTTTTCTATTCATTTTATTCATCAATTCATGGAACACGTTTTTCTTATTACTAATTTGCTTTACTAATTAAGAGAAACATTAGTATCTTATTGTTAATTTATGTATGAGAATGAGTCAGGAGATCACTTGTGGAAATTTAACTAAGTAGATATAAATACTAAGAATATTTGATGAGATTGCAAAAATTAGTTCTCATTTGATTCCTTTTGATATACGCGTGAATAATATCAATTTTAATATTTATATATATATATGTTTTATGTTCAAGAGGTTATTTAAAAGTTAGTTTAGAATAGAATAATATAAGTTGGTTCACCATCTTCTATCATAGCATTCAATCTAATGAAAAATTAGTATTAAACTCGTAGTGGTTATTCCAAATAAGGATAGCAGCATTGTTGCTTCTATAATGTGAGATTGTGAAATGATTTTAAATAGTTGCTCTTTATCTAAATAAAATCACCAACAATAGCATATATATTATCACACTTGATTGACAAGCCTTTTAGTAGGTGGGGAGAGAGATCATTGTGGAAGTGAGAGAAAAGAGTAAATGAGTAAAATTGTATTAATGAAAATAGATTTCATTAATTAATAGAGAGGGTTGGCTTTAATCGGAGTTTATTATTGTATTTATATTTTTTTTTTCTATTCAATGTGCTATATTTATTACTTTTAAAAAGATATGTTATTCTTGTATATAATTCTTACTAATTGGTTTAGGTGGTAAATGTCTCTAAAAAGGAAGAAAAAAAAAGAGAAAAAGAATTAAGGTTTTGTATATCAAATATTGTTTAGGTTGGCCCACCGTATAATGAAAGAAAAAATAAATAAATTTATGTATATTGTTTAGGCTGACCCATCATCTAATAAAATAAAAAATAAATAAAGTTGTGTATATTGTTTAGATTGGACCACCATATAATGAAAAAATAAAATAAAATTGTGTATATTGTTAGGTTGGCCCACCGTATAATATAGGTGTATGCATCTCATTTAAAATACTGTTATTTATGTTTTAATGTGACCTATTTTAATCATAACAGTACATTGAAGAAGAGAGGTTAGCCCTTGGGGGTTAGAGTATTCGGGTCATTTTACTGTGAGCGAGCACTAGTTTTGACAATTTTTGACAAGATAGATTTTGCTATTTAGCAGTACCCTTTCTAATATTCTTTGCTCTTCGAGACAGATGGTATGATATCCAAAAAGTGAACATAAAGTTGCTGACGGAAAAAAAAAAATGTTGCTGGAGGGGATCCCGTACCTTCGCCCACCTACCACCATTTCTCTACATGTAATAATTGAGCAGGTCCTGTGGGTAGGTAGACAGTAGTTTAGGTATTCCTAATTCATCTATTGTGGAGCATGATTAACTTTAATTTGCACACGGTGCTGTGAAAAAGTGATTATCATTACTACTTAACACTCTCTCTCTCTTTTAATTTATATGAATTTTTTTTTAATTCGTGTCAAAATAGACGATCTCTTTTCTAATTTAGAAATAAATTCACTTTATAAAATGATTTACAACCATACAAATATTCAATACTTATTTTGAATTATAAATTTTAAAAAAAATTATTCTTTCTTAAATGTCATGTCCAGTCAAATGAATTCATATAACTTGAAACTGAGAGAGTATAAGTGAGGATTAAGTAATTGTACTTTTTTGTTGTTTTATTTGGTACAATTTCAAGTCCTTTTATGCTTACATGTGGGTGCTATAATTTGAGCATTGCTCTCATTCATTTGTGGAGACCAGAGCCGTATAGACCTCTGTAATTGGGTCCGCGTCTTCAACTTTTGCACGTTATTTATTGTCCTTGCTTTTCATTTTATTACCTCTATTGTCTTGTACTCTCTCCTTTTTTAAAAGATTATCGATTTAGCTTTTATTTTTTTTTATAAAAAAGAGTGTTCAGTTATTAAATAAAAAATTAATTTTATTTTTTAAAATTTATTTTTATTAGTGTTAAGTGATAAAATCTCCATACTTATTTAATTAGAGATAATTTAATCAAATTATCTATTCTTGTTTAGCAGTTTATATTTTCTTAAGAAGTGTGTAAATAACTAAGTTGACACTCTTTTTGAATAGGAGGGAATATATTTTTGTAAATAAGACCATCTTTACATGCCTTTCTGTAACGCCTAATTGATAAAATTTCCATGTAAGAGATGACATGCGAGAACTGCAATATGACATTTGGGGATTTTTGACATCGGATTTTCTTTTAAGCCTTCTTTTAAATTGTTTGACAGTAGAGGCAATTCATCAACCGGCGACCAGCAACCTTAAATTTCTTTCTAAAGTATTCTTGATCTAAATATAGCATTTTTTTATTTTTATAATCAACAATTTTTGAATTACATTTAAAAGCTTAAAAATATTTCTAATCCTTCAGAAATTTGTTGCAGGCTTATTTCTCATCTTCTCAAGTATAAGTTTATTTGGGAGCATATGGTGTTCTTAACTTTTATATTTAGGTCATAATAGATGAGTTTTAATATAATCAAGAAAGTATTAATTACTTTTTTAAAAAAATTATCATTTAGATAAGTAATTTTTTACATAATCAAGAATCCATATTAAATTTGTTATATTTCATTAAGAATAATTTAGTGAAAATACTTCTTACTTTTTAGGGGTGAGTGATTTTTAAGGAGTGTGTTCATGCTAAAAACACCTATAATAGGAACCGGGCGGAGAGTACCTTTTTTATGTTATTTGTTCCTATACATTAATTTAGATAACTTTGGAGCACAATGTTTTTTAACTGATGCATTATAAGGTCTTACTTTACATTTAAATATGTCTCACATCATATGTTCTTCTCCATATTGTACTTTCTATTTGTTTTAAACCTCCAAAAGTTTACTTCTTTAGTAAGCTCTTACAACTGTAGAAAGTTAAATATATATATATATATATATATATTACATAGGGTTATATGGTGTTGAAAATGAAGGTAGTGTTATCAATCAAGATCGGGTTGTCTTTAAAATCTCTTATTAGTTAACTAAGAATTAAACATTTTAAGCATAAAAATAAAATAAAGAGATAAATTGATTCTTGAGGTTCATTTTAATGAATTTAAGTTATTTCTTGAATTTCATCTAAAACTAATGTTAAAAATCACATTTAACTAGCATAAACACTTGACACATAAATTAATAAAAAGACAAAAATATTTTTTATTTATAATCTTCGCCGACTTATAAATACCATACTTTATCATGTTAATTTATATAGTATATTGCATCCTTTTGATATTTGCTAGTTTTCCTACTAAACGTTCTTCCTTATAAATATATTGTTTTTAAAAAATAATCGAATTATATAACGAGGAGACTGAGTACAACAACAACATACCCAGTTGAATCCCACAATGTGAGGTCTGGGGAGGGTAAAGTATATGCAGACCTTACCCTCACCTTGGAAGGTAGGGAGACTGTTTCCGAAAGACCCTCGGCTAAATAGAAAACAAGGAAAACAAGGGAAAAGAGTCAAATACAAACAAGAAAATCAAAACAATTATCAACAAGATATGATTGACCTACATGAACAACATACCTAGTGTAATCTCACAAGTGCGCCTAGGGAAGGTAGGATGTACGCAGACCTTAACTCTTCCTTTGTGCGGCTATGATTAACCTACAATTACACTAAATTAATTATGTGGTAGAAAAATCTAATACAAATGATACTTATTTAATAAAAATTACATATTATTTCATATTTTGAGTTTGGGCTCGGACTTAGCACGGGCCTCTGATAATTAGTAGTTTTATAAACAACAGTGAAAAAAATATTTTTATGATGTCAGAAGAATGAAAGAAAATCACAGCACTACTTGAAATTATATATGACAATTCTATAATTAATTTTTAAAAAAATATAAAAATACGTCATTCTTACAAAGACAACTAAAAAAAATATATATATGCCACATAAACTAAGAAAAAAAATACTAAGGCTCCGTTTGTCCATAGATATAAAAAAACATTCACTTTTTTTTTTGGAATTTTGGAGTTGGAGTTATGTTTGGCCATAATTTTTGAAATTGTAATTTTTCGTGAAATGTAGTTATAAAAAAGTAAAAAAAAAAATTTGAAAAACCAAGATTCGTCTTTTAAAATGAAAGTTATGTCGAATGTACGTCTTCTGAACGTCACTCCCTACATTTGGTTAAATACCAGAAGAATATAAAATAAGGAAAAAAAAAAGTGTCGATCATGAATAACTTAATTCTTTACTTACTACCCAGAAAATATACCTTGAATTCTTGCCAACATAATTAAAAGAAGCAAAATGTTAACTGCTATTTGAGCAAAACGTAACTCAAAATAATATAAAAATGGAAAGCTTGGAGTAAAAGGAAATGGATAAATATTTAAGAGGGGAAGAAGCTGTTTAGAAACAACGGAAATGGGAAACGAAAATCAGGCTATATATAAATTTCGAAAAGGAAACTGAGATAGAGAGAGAGGGGAAGATGTTTTTGGCAGAGAGAGAAATACTAATGTTGCAGAGGCTGACTGTTAAAGGAAGAAGAGGATTAAAAGTTTAGGCATCCACGTTAAAAGTAAGAATGTAATACCGAATTGCCCTCTTTATTATTTAACAATCTGTTAATTTACGGTCAAACCTCTATACACCGCTTGTCTCAAAATTTTATTGCTATTATAATGAGGTGCTTTTATGCATGTATACTGACATTCGATATTTAAATCTCATTTAGCTGTTCTAAATAAAAATAAGCAAACAATTAACTTTTTGTACTTTTTATATTATAAACGAAAACAATATACTTTTAAATTTTAAAATCTCAATTGATTTTCATATCTCGTAAATTAAAAATTGAAAAGACTAATAAATTACTACTAAATCCATAACTAGTTGTACTACACAGATAAAGAATTAAACTATATGGAACATATGCATTTTAAATTAATTGAGAATTTAAATATTTCAAGTTTGATGTAAAAACTCTACAATTGTAGGTTGTTTCGTAAATTCTAGTCTCTTAGTGATAATATAATGCTTCAACTGACGAAATTTTTTGTCCAAACGTTCAGCAAAAGGAAATTCAATAGCTTTCCCTTAAAGGTTGTCTGAGTGCTTAACATTTGACTCTTCTATCTCCAAGTAGCAGTAGGTTGAGGCTCTTCATCGACACTTTTGTTGTCACATAATATATTTCTTACAAAATATTATTACACGTTATTTGAGTATGGTTGTTATAGAGAGGTAATTTTACAAAGAGTGTACTGCTATAACGGATGTTATTGATGTTATAGGCAAAATGTTGTTATAAAGAAATAAAATATAACATGAAAAATCGGTTCCGGAGAAAATCAGGCCGTTATAGTGAAATGTTGTTATAACGAATGACAATTATAGAGAGGTTTGACTGTATTTGGTTTCCGTTAGTATAAGGACTAAAAACATACACATGACTTAATTAAAGGTTAAATATGCTTAGTTATATATCACAAGGACTAAAATAAGATTAATGTAATAATATAAGGACTAAGAGTACTATTTTCTCTTTAAACAAACTCTTTTAAGTTAAGTTTTAAATATATTTAGGGAAAATATAATATAAAATTAAAATTGTGGGATTGTAAAAATATTCTGGAAGCAAATATATGAAAGTAATTAATTATCCTAATCATGGTTAGGGCTTTACTTTAGTTAATTTAATCTCCTAGTAATCTTAAACTATGACATGTGTCTCCAATATAATCTAAATAAGAACTTGGGAAAATGGAGAGAAAAAAAAAATGGAGTGGAGCAGAATCCATAATATTATTGTTAGGCCTAATCTTAAACTATTTCAATGTGACAATATCCAACCCCCACCCCCACACACACTTACCCCCAACCCGCCCCCCAAACACACTTTCTAATTTAAAAATAAGTTACACTAGCAGTATTTGTTTTGTTACTAAATCTTCACTTAATAATAGAAAATATAATCTTTACATTACTCTAATTGGCAGATTTGTTTATAAGTTAAACTATTTATTTTCCTCACTCTTATTGCATGATAATTAAGAATAACAACAAGCAGCTTCGTGCTTCACATTTATTTTGTCTTTGCGTTGTTACCAGTTTGTATAAATAATGGTCGAAACCCTTCATAGCAAAGCACTCATCCCAACAATGGCTTCTTCTTCTACTATACCTTTGTGCACCACCAATACTCCCTCTTCTTCTTCATCCTTCTTCACAAAACCCTCTCAGCTTTTCCTCCACGGAAGGAATAAGCAAAGTTTTAAGGTTTCATGCAATGCCAACAACACTGGCGAGCATGACAAAAACGTTGATGGTGTTGATAGGAGAAATGTGCTTCTTGGTTTAGGAGGGCTCTATGGTGCTGCAAATCTTGCACCATTAACCGCCACTGCTTCTCCTATACCAGCCCCTGATCTCAAATCTTGTAGTAGAGCCCTGATAAATTTTCCTGAAGATCCACCTGTACCTTACAGTTGTTGCCCCCCTAAGCCAGATGACATGGACAGCGTTCCATATTACAAGTTCCCTTCTATGACCAAACTCCGTATCCGTCCGCCTGCTCATGCGGTTGATGAGGAGTACATAGCCAAGTACCAGTTAGCCACTCGTAGAATGAGGGCACTAGATAAAGACCCTTATGACCCTCTTGGGTTCAAGCAACAAGCCAATATCCATTGTGCTTATTGCAACGGTGCTTACATGATTGGTGACAAAAAGTTACAAGTTCATGAATCATGGCTGTTCTTCCCATTCCATAGATGGTACTTGTACTTCTACGAGAGAATCTTAGGATCTCTCATTAATGATCCAACTTTCGCTTTACCGTATTGGAATTGGGACCATCCAAAGGGCATGCGTTTGCCTCCCATGTTCGATGTTCCAGGTTCTTCCCTTTACGACGAAAGGCGTAACCCACACGTCCATAACGGAACCATAATCGATCTTGGTTCTTTCGGCGAGGAAACCAAAACAACTCAACTCCAGACGATGACGAATAACTTAACTCTGATGTATCGTCAAATGATAACTAACGCTCCATGCCCGCTGCTCTTCTTTGGTAAGCCTTACCGTCTGGGAAGTGATATTGACCCGGGGGCGGGAACCATTGAAAACATCCCTCACACTCCGGTCCACATTTGGACTGGTACAGTGGCTACACCGAAAGGTGAGCAACCGATAGATGGTGTCAGGTCATACGGCGAGGATATGGGTAATTTCTACTCAGCTGGTTTGGACCCGGTTTTCTATTGCCACCACGGCAATGTGGACCGGATGTGGAATGAATGGAAAGCAATAGGAGGGAAACGAAGGGATTTGGCAGACAAAGATTGGTTGAACTCGGAGTTCTTTTTCTACGATGAAAACCGCAACCCATGGCGTGTGAAAGTGCGAGACTGTTTGGACTCCAAGAAGATGGGATACGATTACGCACCAATGCCCACCCCATGGCGTAACTTTAAACCAAAAAAGACCACATCAGGGAAAGTGCCTACAGGTTCACTTCCACCAGCCAGCAAGGTATTCCCTCTCGCGAAAATGGACAGAGCCATTTCCTTTTCCATCAATAGGCCAGCTTCATCGAGGACTCCACAGGAGAAAAATGAACAAGAGGAGATGCTAACATTCAATCAGGTCAAGCATGATAAGTTGGAGTATATAAGGTTTGATGTGTTCCTCAACACAGACAAGACGGTGAATGCGGATGAGCTTGACAAGGCAGAGTTTGGAGGAAGCTACACCAGCTTGCCACACGTTCATGCAGATCATAATTCCCCTGATAACGGTGTTTCTTTCCAGCTGGCCATCACTGAACTGTTGGAGGACATTGGATTGGAAGATGAAGAAACTATTGCGGTAACTATGGTTCCAAAGAAAGGTGGCGAATTTGTTTCCATTGGAGGTGTGGAGATTCAGCTTGAGGATTGTTAAGTCCCGCTTTGGTGGCTATGGTGCCAAAAATTTCAGCGTGTGTTTAGTTTTCATTTCTCTGTTAAAATAACAACTGGATTGCTGATTGACTTTCTAGTTGTTAGATCTGGAATAAATGTTTGTCTCCAAGCAAATTTCTATGTGATTCTCATCTTTATGTCGGCTTAATTTATTTGGTGTTGTCAAAGATCTATAGTGAAACAAGACGAGGTAACAACATAGTATGTATAAAAAAACAAAATCTAGTCACTGAATGGCATATTTAATCTAATGGATTATGATATTTTACAACTTAATTAGCCTAAATGATTGCTTTAATATTAGCACTCAATTCTATTTTATGAGTACTCCTTGCGCCTCTCCCCTTCTGCTCTTAGATATGCATGAACTAGTGATGCTACAATTTTCGTGCTTTTAGTCAAAAAATATAAGGAGGAGGGGTTACATTCCTCCGATTGATTGCACATCTATTAGCTTCCATCATAGGCGCTCCAAGTAAAATTATGGCAACTTTAAGGCCTTTCAAGAGTATATGACGGGTCGTTTGGTCGTAAATAAGTTATTTCAGAATTATTTATCTTGGATTAGTTATTCCATTCTCCCCGTAGGGATTAAAAAAAACCTTCAATTTTACTGCGCTTTTATCCCAACCAAACGTGAGATAAACTCATCTCAAATTTAATTCCGAAATTATTTATCTCTTATCCCTCGTACCAAACGAGCCCTAATAGATAGAACATAGTATGATAACATAAAAGAGATAAATTCAGATCTCCTTTCAAATTTTGCTTCATAACTCTAGAACGGCGTAACAAGAAATTGATCTAACAACGGATTGATGAAATTAGTGATCAATTCCGGTGATAAGGCTTCCAATATTTTTTACTACTAATATGATAAACCCAGAAGCACTACAGAAAATAGTGAAGATTAAGGGTATGTTTGGTTTGAAGGAAACAATTTTCTAATTATCCATATTTGATTACATTAAATGTTTAGGAAAATATTATATTAACCGCGACATTTTCTCTCAATTTGTTGAAAATTACTCACCCCGGTGGAAGTCATTTTCCAGGTCAATGGAGCTAGCACCGGCCAGATTCTTTGCCCCTCTCCCTATTTCCCAGCAGAATTCCCCACCTACGATCTTTCTCTGCACATAATTGAAAAATATATTTATAACATAGAAAGTGAATATCTATAATTTTAATAACCAAAAGTGAAAGATCTTACTATAATATATAAGAAGAAACCGAAAAAAGCATGACGCTACATGAAACAAAATTAGTATTCCTTCGTCCAAAAGAGTGTCTTACTTTGATTTAGCACGTAGTTTAGAAAAGAAAAAAAGATTTTTGAAATGTGTAGTAAAATACAAGCCTTGAATAGTTGTGTGGCTATGAATCGTCTCATAAAGTTAAATTGTATCTAAATATAAAAATGTGTCATTTTTTTTAAACAAACAAATAAGAAAAGTAAGATAATCTTTTTGGAACGAAGGGAATACTATATATAAATGCGAATCCAAAAGAGTTGTCATCCTCACACAGGGGGCACAACAGTAATTTTATAAGGCTTAATGCATATGTTGCCCCCTAAACTTGCACTTTTTTTCATTTTGGCACTTAAACTAAGCGTTGTTCCTATTGAATCCCTGAACTCGTCATCGAGTGTGTCTATCAAACACAATCCGACTTATATAACATATATAATGAGTTTCATTTTTTTTTCGTCTTGCGCGTGAATGTCAATCGCATCTTACGTAGAAAATTCAACCAATTAAAATTCCCTACCTATTTTAATTATATACATCAAATATTAAGCCTCGTAAAAATCCTTTTCAATTATCGCCCATATTATTCTCCTTTTCAATTTCTGCTTTTAACAAAAATCACAAGCAGAAAGATAAATAATGGAAGCTTACTGAGAAAAAAAAAAAGTTACTTTTGGGGCCAGAAACAAAAGCTACTACTACTACTACTACTGACAAGTGAGGGATGGCTCAGTGGTTAAGCACCTCCACCCACGACCGGTAGGTCCTGGGTTCGAGTCACACTGGAGGGGAAGTGTGGAAACACTATAAATCCTCCTAAAATGGGAGGGGAAAAAAAAAAAAAAAAAAAAAAAACTACTTTTGTGGCTAGAAAAAATTAAAAAACACGGCACCAAAATCATGTGAGAATTTTAAAAGATGAGCAAAGGTAACGTGAGAATAATATGGGAAATAATTAAAAAGGATATTTGGTAGACTTAATATCTGATGTGTATAATTAAAATAGGTAAGGTATTTTAATTAGTTGAATTTTTCACATATGATGTGATTGACATTCACGCGCAAAGCTAGAAAAAATGAAACTCACCATATATGCTATATAAGTTGGATTGTGTTTGATAGATAAACTTGAAGATAAATTTGAGAGTTCAATAGGAACACCATTTAATTGAAGTGCCAAAATGAAAAGAAAAAATATAATTGCAAGTTTAGGGGCGCATACGCATTAAGCCTTTTGATAAATTGACATTAGCTACAATTTTCTTCCTCTCCACACCATCACTATCATAACCGCCACCAATTAGAGCTGTGGAAAAAAAATGTCCTTCCAATTATGCACCAGGTTATCAAAACGTTAGAACATGAAATTTAGTGGCACTAATCTTTAATTTTTGGACCATTCAAGCCAAGTTAAGCAAAAATAACTTCAATCATGGTTTAATGAAATTAGTTGGATGAAATGCCATCCCATCCCAGAAATATCAGGAGTTGGAGCTGAACCACTAAGGAGAAGATGGGTGCCGAAAGCGTTAGATATCATATTTGAATTCTTACGAAATTGAAGTTGTTTTTAGCTAAAGATGTCTGGGTATTATGTTGTCGGGGGATTCGAACTTCGAAAGAGTAACAAATGGTAATGGTGGTGGAGAGAAAGGACATTTTAGTGGTGGAAGAATAAATAAAGGGCGGAGCAAAATGAGTTAGAGATGCTGAGGTGGCATGCCACATGGCATCCGACTCATCAAATGTCATTGACAGGTAGGATTGGATGTCCACCTTGGACAACGTCAACAGAGGAGGAGTATATTTAGACCCAACGTATAACGGCAGGGAAATATTTGGACCCAAAGTATAACTAAGGGTAATATTTGACCGTTTTTTAATAGTACGAGGGTATATTTGGCCCTTTTCCGATTTAAATATGATTATAACCATATTATAAACTCCCAAATTTTAATGAATTCTTGAAACATCATGTCCTTCCTTATTCCTTCGCCCGCTTTGCTTTTTTCATAAGTATCATAGCTTTTTCGTAAATATTTGCTATCAGCAGACACTCGAGCATCGATAACTTATCACCATAAATAATCGTAGAAAAAGATCATTTATATTTAGCTACGAATTATTTTCGTCATCAAGAGTTAAATCATTCAACTACAAATTTAAAATCGTCGTTATTTAAAACATTGCATATTTTGTGACAAAAAATTGTTGTCACTATGCAATAGCTCGCAAATCAAATACCTACTACTTAACATCATGTTTCAGAAGCCTGTTTGGCAAAGCTGCCAAAATTTGTTTATTTTGAAAATTAGAAAAAAAAAAAAACTTGTAGAGTGTATTAGTTTGTGTTTGGCTAATCACTTTGAGAAAAACTTTTTGTTATCATTATTATAGTAGCAATTTATACTTGGTCAAAGTTTTATAAGTATTTCTTGGAAAAAGTTATTTTTTTGTTTTTGGTAAAACAGTTTATTTTACTATTCATTTTTTTTAATTCTTTTTTAGCTAAATACTTTTTTTTCTCTAAATAAGTACTTTTGACTCCACATAAGCTTTAACCAAACAACGATTAATCGAAAATGTAGAAGTGAAAGATAAGCCACTACTAGTTAACTTAGCATGGCTATCTTTTCTTTCCACCAAACATTTATGCTATTGACAAAAACTACGAAAAAGGTTGTCGGTGACCTCGCAAAACATGTGGTGAAATTTGATATGGATAGGGCACAATAATTTAGCCGGTTAAACCGTAACTCTAAGGGGTAGTTTGGTTTAAGGTATAAGTTGGGTTATCCCAGCACTAATTTTTATATCATATTTGGTATAAGGTATAAATTAGTACTGGGATAAATTTATACCTTATATCAAACATGATATAAAAATTAATGCTGGAATAACTCAACTTATACTTTCTTAACCCACTTATACTGAGATTATTTTATATCATCTTTT